>NC_137056.1:28313674-28463281 GCF_032717465.1 Coenobita brevimanus | reverse complement strand
TCAGTGGAAATAAAGATTATTTTCAAGTACATTTAGTAAAATCTCGCCCTATACAGGCACAGTTAGTTCACTGATGCAGTGTCCATGATATTACACTATATATGTGTAAAGGCAGGAACGTAGATACTTTATGTACAGTTTTGCACCCACACCAGCCCAACTGTATGGTGGGTGAGGTGAGTGACTGAAAATTTATACAGTAGGCCCCGGGTCGAGTCCCATAATTGTCATAACCTTTATGACTAAAAATCTAGCAGAATTAGACGCTTAAATATACCTTCCAAAGCTTAAAAATATTGGGTTCCTAAATAGCTCACTTGGTAAGCTGCTGTACTCACGCAGTTGCAAGCACTGGTTCGAATCCTCGTAATATTTAATTTATTTTAAAAAGTCATGGAAATTTAGATGCTGAAATACACCTTCCAAAGTGCAGAGTTTTAGACTGCTCTATAGCTCATTTGATTGGTTGTGCTGTTATATTCATCGCACTAGCTGGTCAAACGCTGGTTCGAATCCTGGCAGCATTTCCACACAACTGAGTGACAGAGCGATACTTGCTGACCCGTCATTACTCCCCTGACTGTGCGGGTGGGATGAAGATGCTGAGAGTGGGTGAGAAGGTGAGGAAGGAGCTCAAGAGGGTGGTGGTGAGAGTTGGTAGGATTAGTTTGATGATAGTGAAGGGGGTGGGACTGTATGCCCTACAGGTATGTTTCCAGGTATTGGGTCTCGGATTGGTGGTTGTTGTGGTGCCTGTAGGGCTGGTGGTGTCGGTTGCAGCTGCCGTGTATCACCTGGTGAAGGCAGTGAAGAGGGATCTAAGAGAACGCGCGGCTCACGGCTGATTGGCTGAGTATCATGAGACTTAATTGATCTTAATAAAAATGAGATACTTGTTAAAAAATTCAAAATTTTTCAAACATAAAATGAAAAATAAAAAAATTGTAATCTTTCTTTTCGTTTTCTTTATTTTCCTGATTCTTACGGGAACGCCGACAACTTCCAGTGACTCCTCTATTCAGATCTTCCAGTCTCTTCCTTCAAATATACATCAATTTCATCTTGAGCTTTACCATGACAATATAATCTTGTATAGTCTGTGACATACAGAGGGATTCTTGATTATCTGAATAAACCCAGTGTATATTTCCTTCTTATCAAGCTGTTCTGTAGTACATACCGACCGACGGGCATATGGTATAGGATACATTTACCTAAGGTACTTTATGGAAACACACAGAGTATTCGGTACACAATATAACCACTTCGTAATACTTAGGTGTAGAGGACAATGTGCATCAAGTACATTCTTTATGCACAAATGATAACTAAATTTTCTCCACATATAAATGGTAATTTTCAAGCAATAATCCTCAGTCATCAACAACATGTGAAGTGGGAAAGACTGCGGTGTAACATAGACGCAAACAGCATGCCCAATACCCAGGCATGATGCAGGGATATACAACTTTTATTTTATTTAGATGCAGGATTACATGATGGTGATGATGATGATGATGATTGATGATCATTGATGATGATGATGATGATGATGATTGATGATGATTGATGATGATGATGATGATGATTGATGATTGATGATGATTGACGATTGATGATGATGATGATTGATGATGATTGATCATTGATGATGATTGATGATGATGATGATGATTGATGATGATGATTGATGATGATGATTATTGATGATGATGATTGATGATGATGATGATTGATGATGATGATTGATGATAATGATGATGATTGATGATGTTGATTGATGATGATGATTGATGATAATTGATGATGATGGTGATGATGATGATGATGATGATGATGATGACGATTTATGATGATGATTGATGATGATGATGATTGATGATGATGATGATGATGATGATGATTGATGATGATGATGATTGATGATGATGATGATTGATGATGATGATGATTGATGATGATGATGATTGATGATTGATGAAAATGATGATTGATGATGATGATGACGATTAATGATGATGACTGATGATGATGATGATGATTGATGATGATGATGATGATGATGATGATGATTGATGATGATGATTGATGATTGATGATGATGATTGTTGATGATAATTGATGATTGATGATGATGATTGATCATGACGATTGATGATGATGATGATTGATGATTGATGATGATGATGATTGACGATGATGATGATTGATGATAATGATGATGATGATAGAATTTTTGCAACTTTTTAATTCTTCTCATCACAAGCACATCACACTGTCAGTGGAAATAAAGATTATTTTCAAGTACATTTAGTAAATCTCGCCCTATACAGGCACAGTCAGTTTACTGATGCAGTGTCGATGATATTACACTATATATTTGTAAAGGCAGGAACGTAGATACTTTATGTACAGTTTTGCACCCACACAAGCCCAACAGTATGGTGGGTGAGGTGAGTGACTGATAATTTATACAGTAGGCCCCGGGTCGAGTCCCAAAATTGTCATAACCTTTATGACTAAAAATCTAGCAGAATTAGACGCATAAATATACCTTCCAAAGCATGAAAATATTGGGTTCCTCAATAGCTCGCTTGGTAAGCTGCTGTACTCACGCAGTTGCAAGCACTGGTTCGAATCCTCGCAAAATTTAATTTAATTTAAAAAGTCTTGGAAATTTAGACGCTGAAATACACATTCCAAAGTGCAGAGTTTTAGACTGCTCTATAGCTCCTTTGGCTGGTTGTCCTGTTATATTCATCGCACTAGCTGGTCAAACGCTGGTCCGAATCCTGGCAGTATTTCCACACAACTGAGTGACATAGCGATACTTGCTGACCCGTTATTAGTCCCCTGACTGTCCGGGTGGGATGAAGATGCTAGGAGTGGGTGAGAAGGTGAGGAAGGAGCTCAAGAGGGTGGGGGTGAGAGTGGATAGGATTATTTTTGATAGTGAAGGGGGTGGGACTGTATGCCGTACAGGTATGTTTCCTGGTCTTGTGTCTCGGATTGGTGGTTGTTGTGGTACCTGTAGGGCTGGTGGTGTCGGTTGCAGCTGCCGTGTATCACCTGGTGAAGGCAGTGAAGAGGGATCTAAGAGAACGCGCGGCTCACGCGTGATTGGCTGAGTATCATGAGACTTAATTGATCTTAATAAAAATGAGATACTTGTTAAAAAATTCAAAATATTTCAAAAATAAAATGAAAAATAAAAAAAACTGTAATCATTCTTTTCAATTTCTTTATTTTCCTTGTTCTTACGCCAACCCCGACAACTTCCACTGACCCCTCTATTCAGATCTTCCAGTTTCTTCCTTCAAATATACATCAGTTTCATCTTCAGCTTTACCATGACAATATAATCTAGTATAGTCTGTGAGACACAGAGGGATCCTTTATTATCTGAATAAACCCAGTGTATATTTCCTTCTTATGAACCATATCAGTAGTACATACCGACCGACGGGTATATGGTATAGGATACATTTACATAAGGAACTTTATGGAAACACACAGAGTATTCGGTACACAATATAACCTGTTCGTAATACTTAGGTGGGGAGGACAATGTACATCAAGTACTTTATTTATGCACAAATGATAGTTAAATGTTCTCGACATATAAATGGTAATTTTTGATCAATAATTCTCAGTCATCAACAATATATGCAGTGGGAAAGACTCCGGTGTAACATAGACGCAAACAGCATGCCCAATACCCAGGCATGATGCAGGGATACACAACTTTTATTTTATTTAGATGCAGGATTAGATGATGATGATGATGATGATGATGATTGATGATGATGATGATTGATGATTATGATTGATGATGATTGATGATGATGATGATTCATGATGATGATGATTGATGATGATTGATGATTGATGATGATGATGATTGATGATGATTGATGACTGATGATAATTGATGATGATTGATGATGATGATGATGATGATTGATGATGATGATTGATGATGATGATTATTGGTGACAATGAATGATGATGATTGATGATAATGATGATTGATGATGATGATTCATGATGATGATTGATGATGATGATTGATGATGATGACTGATGATGATTGATGATGATGATGACGATTGATGATGATGATTGATGATTACTGATGATGATGATTGATGATGATGATGATGATGATGATTGATGATGATGATGATTGATGATGATGATGATTGATGATGATGATGATTGATGATGATGACTGATGATGATTGATGATGATGACTGTTGTTGATGATTGATGACTGATGATGATGATTGATGATGATGATTGATGATGATGATGATTGATGATTGATGATGATGATGATTGATGGTGATGATGATTGATGATTGATGATGATGATGATGATGATGATAGAATTTTTGAAACATTTTAATTCTTCTCATCACTAGCACATCACACTGTGAGTGCAAACAAATATTATTTTCAAGTACATTTAGCAAATTTCGCCTTATACAGGCACAGTCAGTTTACTCATTCAGTGTTCATGATATTACACTATATATGTGTAAAGGCATGAACGTAGATACTTTATGTACAGTTCTGCACCCACACCAGCCCAACTGTATGGTGGGTGAGGTGAGTGACTGAAAATTTATACAGTAGTCCCCGGGTCGAGTCCAATAATTGTCATAATTTTCTTGACTAAAAATCTTGCAGAATTAGACGCTTAAATATACCTTCCAAAGCATAAACATATTGGGTTCCTAAATAGGTCACTTGGTAAGCTGCTGTACTCACGCAGTTGCAAGCGCTGGTTCGAATCCTCGTAATTTTTAATTTATTTTAAAAAGTCATGGAGATTTAGACGCTGAAATACACCTTCCAATGTGAAGATTTCTAGACTGCTCTATAGCTCAGTTGGTTGGTTGTGCTGTTATATTCATCGCACTAGCTGGTCAAACGCTGGTTCGAATCCTGGCAGCATTTCCACACAACTGAGTGACAGAGCGATACTTGCTGACCCGTCATTAGTCCCCTGACTATGCGGGTGGGATAAAATTGCTGAAGGTGGGTGAGAAGGTGAGGAAGGAGCTCAAGAGGGTGGGGGTGAGAGTGGGTAGGATTAGTTTGATGATAGTGAAAGGGGTGGGACTGTATGCCCTACAGTAATGTTTCCAGGTCTTGGGTCTTGGATTGGTGGTTGTTGTGGTGCCTGTAGTTGTGGTGGTGTCGCTTACAGCTGCCGTGTATCATCTGGCGAAGGCAGTGAAGAGGGATCTAAGAGAACGCGCGGCTCACGGCTGATTAGCTGAGTATCATGAGACTTAATTGATCTTAATGAAAATGAGATACTTGTTAAAAAATTCAAAATTTTTCAAACATAAAATAAAAAATAAAAAACCTGTAATCTTTCTTTTCGTTTTCTTTATTTTCCTTGTTCTTTCGCCAACCCCGACAACTTCCACTGACCCCTCTATTCAGATCTTCCAGTCTCTTCCTTCAAATATACATCAGTTTCATCTTCAGCTTTACCATGACAATATAATCTAGTATAGTCTGTGAGACAAAGAGGGATCATTTATTATCTGAATAAACCCAGTGTATATTTCCTTATGAACCAGTTCAGTAGTACATACCGACCGACGGGCATATGATATAGGATACATTTACCTAAGGTACTTTATGGAAACACACAGAGTATTCGGTACACAATATAACCACTTCGTAATACTTAGGTGTAGAGGACAATGTGCATCAAGTACTTTATTTATGCACAAATGATAGTTAAATGTTCTCGACATATAAATGGTAATTTTTGATCAATAATTCTCAGTCATCAACAATATATGCAGTGGGAAAGACTCCGGTGTAACATAGACGCAAACAGCATGCCCAATACCCAGGCATGATGCAGGGATACACAACTTTTATTTTATTTAGATGCAGGATTAGATGATGATGATGATGATGATGATGATGATTGATGATGATGATGATTGATGATTATGATTGATGATGATTGATGATGATGATGATTCATGATGATGATGATTGATGATGATTGATGATTGATGATGATGATGATTGATGACTGATGATAATTGATGATGATTGATGATGATGATGATGATGATTGATGATGATGATTGATGATGATGATTATTGGTGACGATGAATGATGATGATTGATGATAATGATGATTGATGATGATGATTCATGATGATGATTGATGATGATGATTGATGATGATTGATGATGATGACTGATGATGATTGATGATGATGATGACGATTGATGATGATGATTGATGATTACTGATGATGATGATGATTGATGATGATGATGATGATGATGATGATTGATGATGATGATGATTGATGATGATGATGATTGATGATGATGATGATTGATGATGATGACTGATGATGATTGATGATGATGATTGTTGTTGTTGATTGATGACTGATGATGATGATTGATGATGATGATGATTGATGATGATGATGATTGATGATTGATGATGATGATGATTGATGGTGATGATGATTGATGATTGATGATGATGATGATGATGATGATGATGATAGAATTTTTGCAACATTTTAATTCTTCTCATCACTAGCACATCACACTGTGAGTGCAAACAAATATTATTTTCAAGTACATTTAGCAAATTTCGCCTTATACAGGCACAGTCAGTTTACTCATTCAGTGTTCATGATATTACACTATATATGTGTAAAGGCATGAACGTAGATACTTTATGTACAGTTCTGCACCCACACCAGCCAACTGTATGGTGGGTGAGGTGAGTGACTGAAAATTTATACAGTAGTCCCCGGGTCGAGTCCCATAATTGTCATAATCTTCATGACTAAAAATCTTGCAGAATTAGACGCTTAAATATACCTTCCAAAGCATAAACATATTGGGTTCCTAAATAGGTCACTTGGTAAGCTGCTGTACTCACGCAGTTGCAAGCGATGGTTCGAATCCTCGTAATTTTTAATTTATTTTAAAAAGTCATGGAGATTTAGACGCTGAAATACACCTTCCAATGTGAAGATTTCTAGACTGCTCTATAGCTCAGTTGGTTGGTTGTGCTGTTATATTCATCGCACTAGCTGGTCAAACGCTGGTTCGAATCCTGGCAGCATTTCCACACAACTGAGTGACAGAGCGATACTTGCTGACCCGTCATTAGTCCCCTGACTGTGCGGGTGGGATGAAGATGCTGAGAGTGGGTGAGAAGGTGAGGAAGGAGCTCAAGAGGGTGGGGGTGAGAGTGGGTAGGATTAGTTTGATGATAGTGAAAGGGGTGGGACTGTATGCCCTACAGGTATGTTTCCAGGTCTTGGGTCTTGGATTGGTGGTTGTTGTGGTGCCTGTAGTTCTGGTGGTGTCGCTTACAGCTGCCGTGTATCACCTGGCGAAGGCAGTGAAGAGGGATCTAAGAGAACGCGCGGCTCACGGCTGATTAGCTGAGTATCATGAGACTTAATTGATCTTAATGAAAATGAGATACTTGTTAAAAAATTCAAAATTTTTCAAACATAAAATAAAAAATAAAAAACCTGTAATCTTTCTTTTCGTTTTCTTTATTTTCCTTGTTCTTTCGCCAACCCCGACAACTTCCACTGACCCCTCTATTCAGATCTTCCAGTCTCTTCCTTCAAATATACATCAGTTTCATCTTCAGCTTTACCATGACAATATAATCTAGAATGCTCTGTGAGACAAAGAGGGATCATTTATTATCTGAATAAACCCAGTGTATATTTCCTTCTTATGAACCAGTTCAGTAGTACATACCGACCGACGGGCATATGATATAGGATACATTTACCTAAGGTACTTTATGGAAACACACAGAGTATTCGGTACACAATATAACCACTTCGTAATACTTAGGTGTAGAGGACAATGTGCATCAAGTACTTTATTTATGCACAAATGATAGTTAAATGTTCTCGACATATAAATGGTAATTTTTGATCAATAATTCTCAGTCATCAACAATATTTGCAGTGGGAAAGACTGCGGTGTAACATAGACGCAAACAGCATGCCCAATACCCAGGCATGATGCAGGGATACACAACTTTTATTTTATTTAGATGCAGGATTAGATGATGATGATGATGATGATGATGATGATGATGATGATGATGATGATGATGATTGATGATGATGATGATTGATGATTATGATTGATGATGATTGATGATGATGATGATTCATGATGATGATGATTGATGATGATTGATGATTGATGATGATGATTGATGATGATTGATGACTGATGATAATTGATGATGATTGATGATGATGATGATGATGATTGATGATGATGATTGATGATGATGATTATTGGTGACAATGAATGATGATGATTGATGATAATGATGATTGATGATGATGATTCATGATGATGATTGATGATGATGATTGATGATGATTGATGATGATGACTGATGATGATTGATGATGATGATGACGATTGATGATGATGATTGATGATTACTGATGATGATGATGATTGATGATGATGATGATGATGATGATGATGATGATGATTGATGATGATGATGATTGATGATGATGATGATTGATGATGATGATGATTGATGATGATGACTGATGATGATTGATGATGATGACTGTTGTTGATGATTGATGACTGATGATGATGATTGATGATGATGATTGATGATGATGATGATTGATGATGATGATGATTGATGATTGATGATGATGATGATTGATGGTGATGATGATTGATGATTGATGATGATGATGATGATGATGATGATAGAATTTTTGAAACATTTTAATTCTTCTCATCACTAGCACATCACACTGTGAGTGCAAACAAATATTATTTTCAAGTACATTTAGCAAATTTCGCCTTATACAGGCACAGTCAGTTTACTCATTCAGTGTTCATGATATTACACTATATATGTGTAAAGGCATGAACGTAGATACTTTATGTACAGTTCTGCACCCACACCAGCCAACTGTATGGTGGGTGAGGTGAGCGACTGAAAATTTATACAGTAGTCCCCGGGTCGAGTCCCATAATTGTCATAATCTTCATGACTAAAAATCTTGCAGAATTAGACTCTTAAATAAACCTTCCAAAGCATAAACATATTGGGTTCCTAAATAGGTCACTTGGTAAGCTGCTGTACTCACGCAGTTGCAAGCGGTGGTTCGAATCCTCGTAATATTTAATTTATTTTAAAAGGTCATGGAGATTTAGACGCTGAAATACACCTTCCAATGTGAAGATTTCTAGACTGCTCTATAGCTCAGTTGGTTGGTTGTGCTGTTATATTCATCGCACTAGCTGGTCAAACGCTGGTTCGAATCCTGGCAGCATTTCCACACAACTGAGTGACAGAGCGATACTTGCTGACTCGTCATTAGTCCCCTGACTGTGTTGGTGGGATGAAGATGCTGAGAGTGGGTGAGAAGGTGAGGAAGGAGCTCAAGAGGGTGGGGGTGAGAGTGGGTAGGATTAGTTTGATGATAGTGAAAGGGGTGGGACTGTATGCCCTACAGGTATGTTTCCAGGTCTTGGGTCTTGGATTGGTGGTTGTTGTGGTGCCTGTAGTTCTGGTGGTGTCGCTTACAGCTGCCGTGTATCACCTGGCGAAGGCAGTGAAGAGGGATCTAAGAGAACGCGCGGCTCACGGCTGATTAGCTGAGTATCATGAGACTTAATTGATCTTAATGAAAATGAGATACTTGTTAAAAAATTCAAAATTTTTCAAACATAAAATGAAAAATAAAAAACCTGTAATCTTTCTTTTCGTTTTCTTTATTTTCCTTGTTCTTTCGCCAACCCCGACAACTTCCACTGACCCCTCTATTCAGATCTTCCAGTCTCTTCCTTCAAATATACATCAGTTTCATCTTCAGCTTTACCATGACAATATAATCTAGTATAGTCTGTGAGACACAGAGGGATCATTTATTATCTGAATAAACCCAGTGTATATTTCCTTCTTATGAACCAGTTCAGTAGTACATACCGACCGACGGGCATATGGTATAGGATACATTTACCTAAGGTACTTTATGGAAACACATAGAGTATTCGGTACACAATATAACCTGTTCGTAATACTTACGTGTAGAGGACAATGTGCATCAAGTACTTTATTTATGCACAAATGATAGTTAAATGTTCTCGACATATAAATGGTAATTTTTGATCAATAATTCTCAGTCATCAACAATATATGCAGTGGGAAAGACTCCGGTGTAACATAGACGCAAACAGCATGCCCAATACCCAGGCATGATGCAGGGATACACAACTTTTATTTTATTTAGATGCAGGATTAGATGATGATGATGATGATGATGATGATTGATGATGATGATGATTGATGATTATGATTGATGATGATTGATGATGATGATTCATGATGATGATGATTGATGATGATTGATGATTGATGATGACTGATGATGATGATGATTGATGATGATTGATGATTGATGATAATTGATGATGATTTATGATTATGATGATGATTGATGATGATGATTGTTGGTGATGATGAATGATGATGATTGATGATAATGAATGATGATGATTGATGATGATGATTGATGATGATGATTGATGATGATGATTGATGATGATTGATGATGATGATGACGATAGATGATGATGAATGATGATTATTGATGATGATGATGATTGATGGTCATGATGATGATGATGATGATGATGATGATTGATGATGATGATGGTTGATGATGATGATGATTGATGATGAAGACTGATGATGATTGATGATGATGACTGTTGTTGATGATTGATGACTGATGATGATGATTGATGATGATGATGATTGATGATTGATGATGATGATGATTGATGGTGATGATGATTGATGATTGATGATGATGATGATGATGATGATGATAGAATTTTTAAACATTTTAATTCTTCTCATCACTAGCACATCACACTGTGAGTGCAAACAAATATTATTTTCAAGTACATTTAGCAAATTTCGCCTTATACAGGCACAGTCAGTTTACTCATTCAGTGTTCATGATATTACACTATATATGTGTAAAGGCATGAACGTAGATACTTTATGTACAGTTCTGCACCCACACCAGCCAACTGTATGGTGGGTGAGGTGAGTGACTGAAAATTTATACAGTAGTCCCCGGGTCGAGTCCCATAATTGTCATAATCTTCATGACTAAAAATCTTGCAGAATTAGACTCTTAAATATACCTTCCAAAGCATAAACATATTGGGTTCCTAAATAGGTCACTTGGTAAGCTGCTGTACTCACGCAGTTGCAAGCGCTGGTTCGAATCCTCGTAATATTTAATTTATTTTAAAAAGTCATGGAGATTTAGACGCTGAAATACACCTTCCAATGTGAAGATTTCTAGACTGCTCTATAGCTCAGTTGGTTGGTTGTGCTGTTATATTCATCTCACTAGCTGGTCAAACGCTGGTTCGAATCCTGGCAGCATTTCCACACAACTGAGTGACAGAGCGATACTTGCTGACCCGTCATTAGTCCCCTGACTGTGTTGGTGGGATGAAGATGCTGAGAGTGGGTGAGAAGGTGAGGAAGGAGCTCAAGAGGGTGGGGGTGAGAGTGGGTAGGATTAGTTTGATGATAGTGAAAGGGGTGGGACTGTATGCCCTACAGGTATGTTTCCAGGTCTTGGGTCTTGGATTGGTGGTTGTTGTGGTGCCTGTAGTTCTGGTGGTGTCGCTTACAGCTGCCGTGTATCACCTGGCGAAGGCAGTGAAGAGGGATCTAAGAGAACGCGCGGCTCACGGCTGATTAGCTGAGTATCATGAGACTTAATTGATCTTAATGAAAATGAGATACTTGTTAAAAAATTCAAAATTTAAAAAAAAAAAAAGGAAAATAAAAAACCTGTAATCTTTCTTTTCGTTTTCTTTATTTTCCTTGTTCTTTCCCCAACCCCGACAACTTCCACTGACCCCTCTATTCAGATCTTTCAGTCTCTTCCTTCAAATATACATCAGTTTCATCTTCAGCTTTACCATGACAATATAATCTAGTATAGTCTGTGAGACACAGAGGTATCATTTATTATCTGAATAAACCCAGTGTATATTTCCTTCTTATGAACCAGTTCAGTAGTACATACCGACCGACGGGCATATGGTATAGGATACATTTACCTAAGGTACTTTATGGAAACACATAGAGTATTCGGTACACAATATAACCTGTTCGTAATACTTACGTGTAGAGGACAATGTGCATCAAGTACTTTATTTATGCACAAATGATAGTTAAATGTTCTCGACATATAAATGGTAATTTTTGATCAATAATTCTCAGTCATCAACAATATATGCAGTGGGAAAGACTCCGGTGTAACATAGACGCAAACAGCATGCCCAATACCCAGGCATGATGCAGGGATACACAACTTTTATTTTATTTAGATGCAGGATTAGATGATGATGATGATGATGATTGATGATGATGATTGATGATTATGATTGATGATGATTGATGATGATGATGATTCATGATGATGATGATTGATGATGATTGATGATTGATGATGACTGATGATGATGATGATTGATGATTGATGATAATTGATGATGATTGATGATGATGATGATGATTGATGATGATGATTGTTGGTGATGATGAATGATGATGATTGATGATAATGATGATTGATGATGATGATTGATGATGATGATTGATGATGATGATTGATGATGATGATTGATGATGATGATTGATGATGATGATGACGATTGATGATGATGATTGATGATTATTGATGATGATGATGATTGATGATGATGATGATGATGATGATGATGATGATGATGATGATGATGATGATTGATGATGATGATGATTGATGATGATGATGATTGATGATGAAGACTGATGATGATTGATGATGATGACTGTTGTTGATGATTGATGACTGATGATGATGATTGATGATGATGATGATTGATGATTGATGATGATGATGATTGATGGTGATGATGATTGATGATTGATGATGATGATGATGATGATGATGATAGAATTTTTAAACATTTTAATTCTTCTCATCACTAGCACATCACACTGTGAGTGCAAACAAATATTATTTTCAAGTACATTTAGCAAATTTCGCCTTATACAGGCACAGTCAGTTTACTCATTCAGTGTTCATGATATTACACTATATATGTGTAAAGGCATGAACGTAGATACTTTATGTACAGTTCTGCACCCACACCAGCCCAACTGTATGGTGGGTGAGGTGAGTGACTGAAAATTTATACAGTAGTCCCCGGGTCGAGTCCCATAATTGTCATAATCTTCATGACTAAAAATCTTGCAGAATTAGACTCTTAAATACACCTTCCAAAGCATAAACATATTGGGTTATAAATAGGTCACTTGGTAAGCTGCTGTACTCACGCAGTTGCAAGCGCTGGTTCGAATCCTCGTAATATTTAATTTATTTTAAAAAGTCATGGAGATTTAGACGCTGAAATACACCTTCCAATGTGAAGATTTCTAGACTGCTCTATAGCTCAGTTGGTTGGTTGTGCTGTTATATTCATCTCACTAGCTGGTCAAACGCTGGTTCGAATCCTGGCAGCATTTCCACACAACTGAGTGACAGAGCGATACTTGCTGACCCGTCATTAGTCCCCTGACTGTGTTGGTGGGATGAAGATGCTGAGAGTGGGTGAGAAGGTGAGGAAGGAGCTCAAGAGGGTGGTTGTGAGAGTGGGTAGGATTAGTTTGATGATAGTGAAAGGGGTGGGACTGTATGCCCTACAGGTATGTTTCCAGGTCTTGGGTCTTGGATTGGTGGTTGTTGTGGTGCCTGTAGTTCTGGTGGTGTCGCTTACAGCTGCCGTGTATCACCTGGCGAAGGCAGTGAAGAGGGATCTAAGAGAACGCGCGGCTCACGGCTGATTAGCTGAGTATCATGAAACTTAATTGATCTTAATGAAAATGAGATACTTGTAAAAAAATTCAAAATTTTTCAAACATAAAATGAAAAATAAAAAACCTGTAATCTTTCTTTTAGTTTTCTTTATTTTCCTTGTTCTTTCCCCAACCCCGACAACTTCCACTGACCCCTCTATTCAGATCTTTCAGTCTCTTCCTTCAAATATACATCAGTTTCATCTTCAGCTTTACCATGACAATATAATCTAGTATAGTCTGTGAGACACAGAGGTATCATTTATTATCTGAATAAACCCAGTGTATATTTCCTTCTTATGAACCAGTTCAGTAGTACATACCGACCGACGGGCATATGGTATAGGATACATTTAACTAAGGTACTTTATGGAAACACATAGAGTATTCGGTACACAATATAACCTGTTCGTAATACTTACGTGTAGAGGACAATGTGCATCAAGTATTTTATTTATGCACAAATGATAGTTAAATGTTCTCGACATATAAATGGTAATTTTTGATGAATAATTCTCAGTCATCAACAATATATGCAGTGGGAAAGACTCCGGTGTAACATAGACGCAAAGAGTATGCCCAATACCCAGGCATGATGCAGGGATACACAACTTTTATTTTATTTAGATGCAGGATTAGATGATGATGATGATGATGATGATGATTGATGTTGATGATGATTATGATTGATGATGATTGATGATGATTGATGATTGATGATGACTGATGATGATGATGATTGATGATGATTGATGATTGATGATAATTGATGATGATTAATGATGATGATGATGATGATTGATGATGATGATTGTTGGTGATGATGAATGATGATGATTGATGATAATGATGATTGATGATGATGATTCATGATGATGATTGATGATGATGATTCATGATGATGATTGATGATGATGATTGATGATGATGATGACGATAGATGATATTGATTGATGATTATTGATGATGATGATGATTGATGATGATGATGATGATGATGATTGATGATGATGATGGTTGATGATGATGATGATTGATGATGAAGACTGATGATGATTGATGATGATGACTGTTGTTGATGATTGAAGACTGATGATGATGATTGATGATGATGATGATTGATGATTGATGATGATGATTGATGGTGATGATGATTGATGATTGATGATGATGATGATGATGATGATGATAGAATTTTTAAACATTTTAATTCTTCTCATCACTAGCACATCACACTGTGAGTGCAAACAAATATTATTTTCAAGTACATTTAGCAAATTTCGCCTTATACAGGCACAGTCAGTTTACTCATTCAGTGTTCATGATATTACACTATATATGTGTAAAGGCATGAACGTAGATACTTTATGTACAGTTCTGCACCCACACCAGCCAACTGTATGGTGGGTGAGGTGAGTGACTGAAAATTTATACAGTAGTCCCCGGGTCGAGTCCCATAATTGTCATAATCTTCATGACTAAAAATCTTGCAGAATTAGACTCTTAAATATACCTTCCAAAGCATAAACATATTGGGTTCCTAAATAGGTCACTTGGTAAGCTGCAGTACTGACGCATTTGCAAGCGCTGGTTCGAATCCTCGTAATATTTAATTTATTTTAAAAAGTCAAGGAGATTTAGACGCTGAAATACACCTTCCAATGTGAAGATTTCTAGACTGCTCTATAGCTCAGTAGGTTGGTTGTGCTGTTATATTCATCTCACTAGCTGGTCAAACGCTGGTTCGAATCCTGGCAGCATTTCCACACAACTGAGTGACAGAGCGATACTTGCTGACCCGTCATTAGTCCCCTGACTGTGTTGGTGGGATGAAGATGCTGAGAGTGGGTGAGAAGGTGAGGAAGGAGCTCAAGAGGGTGGGGGTGGGAGTGGGTATAATTAATTTGATGATAGTGAAAGGGGTGGGACTGTATGCCCTACAGGTATGTTTCCAGGTATTGGGTCTCGGATTGGTGGTTGTTGTGGTGCCTGTAGTTCTGGTGGTGTCGCTTACAGCTGCCGTGTATCACCTGGCGAAGGCAGTGAAGAGGGATCTAAGAGAACGCGCGGCTCACGGCTGATTGGCTGAGTATCATGAGACTTAATTGATCTTAATAAAAATGAGATACTTGTTAAAAAATTCAAAATTTTTCAAACATAAAATGAAAAATAAAAAAATTGTAATCTTTCTTTTCGTTTTCTTTATTTTCCTGATTCTTACGGGAACGCCGACAACTTCCAGTGACTCCTCTATTCAGATCTTCCAGTCTCTTCCTTCAAATATACATCAATTTCATCTTCAACTTTACCATGACAATATAATCTAGTATAGTCTGTGAGACACAGAGGGATCCTTTATTATCTGAATAAACCCAGTGTATATTT
Source organism: Coenobita brevimanus (assembly GCF_032717465.1). Classification (NCBI taxonomy): domain Eukaryota; kingdom Metazoa; phylum Arthropoda; class Malacostraca; order Decapoda; family Coenobitidae; genus Coenobita; species Coenobita brevimanus. The sequence goes on along the minus strand of NC_137056.1, from coordinate 28,446,931 downwards.
CCTTCTTATCAAGCTGATCTGTAGTACATACTGACCGCCTTGGAGAGAGCTCCAACATACTTGACCTCTTCCTCACAACTAATCCTTCTGCTTACTCTGTTAATCTTTTCTCTCCGTTTGGCTCCTCCGATAACAACGTCATTACCTTAACCTGTCCTATCACTCCGGTACGGCCTGTGGACCCTCCAGGGAAACGTCGTCTGTGGCATTTTGGAGCCGCGGATTGCGAGGCCCTCAGGCAGTACTTCTTGATTTTCCCTGGAATGATTATTGCTTCCATGGCCGTGAGCCATCTGAGTGTGCCTTGCGCATTACGGAGGTTATTCTCTCGGGCATGGAAGCATACATTCCTTTCTCATATCCTTTGACTAACGCAAGAAAGCTTTGGTTTAATCACGCTTGTTCTAATGCTGTCCGCAACAAGGAGAGGGCCTACAAAAGGTACCTGAGCCAACCCACCCCTGAATCACATCATCTTTACGTTTCTGCCCGGAATCGTGCTAAGTCTGTTCTTCGCTCTACTAAAAATAATTTCATCCATACTAAATGCTCTCAACTCTCCAACTCGAATTCTTCCCGCTCCTTCTGGCACCTTGCCAAAAATCTTTCTAACAACTTAACCTCATCATCCTTCCCTCCTCTTTTCTACTATGATGGTTCTGTAGCTATTTCTTCTACTGATAAAGCAGATCTCTTCGCACAGACTTTCTCCTCCAATTCCACCTTAGACGATTCCGGTGCTGTTCCTCCATCACTTCCCCCCTCTGACTTCCTCATGGCTGAAATTAAAATTTTTTCAGTTGATGTATTTTCTGCCATCACTGGCCTCAGTACTAACAAGGCATATGGGCCTGATGGGTTCCCTCCTGTTGTTCTCAAGAACTGTGCTTCTGTGCTTACACCCTGCCTAGGCAAACTCTTTCGCCTTTGTCTGTCAACTTGTACCTTTCCTTCTTACTGGAAGTTTGCTCTCATTCAGCCAGTCCCAAAGATGGGTGACCACTCCCAACCCTCCAACTATCGTCCAATTGCTTTAACGTCCTGTATTTCAAAAGTTTTCGAGTCAATTCTTAATAGAAAAATTTTAAGGCATCTTTCCTATCACAACCTTCTTTCCGATCGTCAGTATGGGTTCCGTCAGGGACGCTCCACTGGCGATCTTCTCACCTACCTTTCAGACTCTTGGTCATCCTCCTTTCGGGACTTTGGCGAAAGCTTTGCCATTGCACTTGACATCTCAAAGGCTTTCGATCGAGTCTGGCATAAATCTTTAATTTCCAAACTGCCCTCCTACGGTTTCTATTCTTCTATCTGTGCCTTCATCGCTAGCTTCCTTTCTGGTCGTTCTATAGCCGCTGTTGTAGACGGCCATCGTTCTTCTCCTAGATCTATCAACAGTGGTGTTCCTCAGGGCTTTATCCTATCACCAACTCTCTTCCTTTTATTCATCAATGATCTTCTAAGCTGTACATCTAACCCTATCCACTCATACGCTGATGACTCCACCCTTCACCTTTCCATTTGGTTCCCGCAACGCCCATCTCAACAGTTACTTCAACAAACAAGGGATGAGGCTATGGCACGCTTAATGTCTGACTTGGCTCGTATCTCTGACTGGGGTAAAAATAATATGGTTGTCTTTAATGCATCTACGATTCAGATCTTACACATATCAACCCGACAAAATCTTCCACAGGTATACCCACTAATGTTTAATAATATTCAGCTTAATCCTGCATCATCCTTGAACATGCTTGGGGTTTCATTTACTCGGGACTTATCTTGGAAAAATCATATAACATCTCTTGTAAAATCTGCTTCCAAGAGATTGGGTGTGCTAAGCCGACTCCGCTCTTTCTTTACCCCTGCACAATTGTTGACTCTATACAGGGGTTTTATCCGCCCCTGTGTGGAGTACAACTCTCATGTGTGGGAAGGCTCCCCACATACAGCTCTTCTCAATAGGGTGGAGTCAAAGGCTTTTCGTCTCATTAACTCTCCTCCTCTTACTGACTCCCTTCAACCTCTGTCTCTTTGCCGCACTGTTGCATCTTTATCTCTTTTCTATCGCTACTTTAATGGTCACTGCTCCTCTGAACTGTCTGCTTGCATTCCTAAACCTCTACGACGGGCGCGTAGCACCCGTCTGGCAGTAAACTCTCATCCTTTTTCTGTCCAATTCTCTAATGCAAGAGTTAACCGTTACTCCCAATCTTTCATTTATGCGACAGGTCAGCTCTGGAACTGTCTCCCTCTGTCTGTATTTCCTGCTGCCTATGATCTCCAGTCTTTCAAACGCAGTGTGTCCAGGCATCTCAAAATGATCGGATCTTGAATTTGGCTCTATATTGAATTTTGTTTTTTTCTTGGAGGGAACTGTTACTGCGGGCTCATGGCCTTTGGTTCCTTCTTCCTCGCATAAAAAAAAAAAAAAAACTTCGTAATACTTACTGTAGGTGTAGAGGACAATGTGCATCAAGTACATTATTTATGCACAAATGATAATTAAATGTTCTCCACATATAAATGGTAATTTTCGAGCAATAATCCTCAGTCATCAACAACATGTGCAGTGGGAAAGACTGCGGTGTAACATAGACGCAAACAGCATGCCCAGTACCCAGGCATGATGCAGGGATATACAACTTTTATTTTATTTAGATGCTGGATTACATGATGATGATGATGATGATGATGATCATTGATGATTATTAATGATGATGAAGATGATGATTGATGATGATGGTTGATGATCATGATGATAGATGATTGATGACGATTGATGATCATGATGATTGATGATTAATGATGATTGATGATGAGTGATGATTGATGATGATGATGATGATTGATAATGATGATTGATGATGATGATTATTGATGATGATGATTGAGGATGATTGATGATGATGATGATTGATGATGATGATTGAGGATGATGATGATGATGATTGATGATGATGATTGATGATGATGACGATTGATGATGATGATTGATGATGATGATGATGATGATGATGATGATGATGATGATGATGATGATGATGATGATTGATGATGATGATGATTGATGATGATTGATGATTGGTGATGATGATGGTTGATGATGATTGATGATTGATGAAGATGACTGATGATGATGATTGATGATTGTTGATGATGATGATGATGATGATGATGATAGAATTTTCGAATCATTTTAATTCTTCTTATCACGAGCACATCACACTGTGAGTGGAAACAAATATTATTTTCAAGTACATTTAGTAAATCTCGCCCTATACAGGCACAGTCTGAATACTGATTCAGTGTCCATGATATTACACTATATATGTGTAAAGGCAGGAACGTAGATACATTATGTACAGTTTTGCACCCACACCAGCCCAACTGTATGGTGGGTGAGGTGAGTGACTGAAAATTTATACAGTAGGTCCCGGGTCGAGTCCCATAATTGTCATAACCTTTAAGACTAAAAATCTTGCAGAATTAGACGCTTAAATATACCTTCCAAAGCAGAAAAATATTGCGTTCCTAAATAGCTCACTTGGTAAGGTGCTGTACTCACGCAGTTGCAAGCGCTGGTCCGAATCCTCGCAATATTTAATTTATTTTAAAAGATCATGGAGATTTAGACGTTGAAATACATCTTCCAGAGTGCAGAGTTTAAGACTCCTCTATAGCTCAGTTGGTTGGTTGTGCTGTTATATTCATCGCACTAGCTGGTCAAACGCTGGTTTGAATCCTGGCAGCATTTCCACACAACTGAGTGACAGAGCGATACTTGCTGACCCGTCATTAGTCCCTTAACTGTGCGGGTGGAATGAAGATGCTGAGAGTGAGTGAGAAGGTGAGGAAGGAGCTCAAGAGGGTGGGGGTGAGAGTGGGTAGGATTAGTTTGATGAAAGTGAAGGGGGTGGGATTGTATGCCCTACAGGTATGTTTCCAGGTCTTGGGTCTCGGATTGGTGGTTGTTGTGGTGCATGTAGGGCTGGTGGTGTCGCTTACAGCTGCTGCGTATCAACTGTTGAAGGCAGTGAAAATGGATCTAAGAGAACACGCGGCTCACGGCTGATTGGCTGAGTATCATGAGACTTAATTGATCTTTATAAAAATGAGATACTTATTAAAAAATTCGAAATTTCTCAAACATAAAATGAACAATAAAAAAAATTTTAATCTTTATTTGTGTTTTCTTTATTTTCCTGATTCTTACGGCAACGCCGACGATTTCAACTAACCCCTCTATTCAGATCTTCCAGTCTCTTCCTTCAAATATACATCAATTTCATCTTCAGCTCTACCATGATCATATAATCTATTATAGTCTGTGAAACACAGAGGGATCCTTTATTATCTGAATAAACCCAGTGTATATTTCCTTCTTATGAACCTGTTCAGTAGTACATGCCGACCGACGGGCATATGGTATAGGATACATTTACATAAGGTACTTTATGGAAACACACAGAGTATTCGGTACACAATATAACCACTTCGTAATCCTTAGGTGTAGAGGACAATGTGCATTAAGTACTTTATTTATGCCCAAATGATAGTTAAATTTTCTCCACACATAAATGGTAATTTTCGAGCAATAATCCTCAGTCTTCACAAACATATGCTGAGGGAAAGACTGCGGTGTAATATAGACGCAAACAGCATGACCAATACCCAGGCATGATGCAGGGATACACAACTTTTATTTTATATAGATGAAGGATTACATGATGATGATGATGATGATGATGATGATTAATGATGACTGATGATGATGATGATGATTGATGATGATGATTGATGATGATGATTGATGATGATGATGATTGATGATGATGATGAATGATGATGATGATGGTTTATGATGGTGATGATTGATGAATAATGATTATTGATGATTGATGATGATGATGACTGATGATGATTGATGATTGATGATGACTGATGATGATTGATGATTATGATGATTGATGATGATGATTGATGATGATGATTGATGATAATTGATGATTGATGATGATGATTGATGATGATGATGATGATTGATGATGATGATGATTGATGATGTTTGTTGATGATGATGATGATGATAGAATTTTTGCAACATTTTAATTCTTCTCATCACAGGCACATCACACTGTGAGTGGAAACAAATATTATTTTCAAGTTCATTTAGTAAAGGATTTGAATTTCATTAAATCAGGCTTTACTGATCTACCAGAAGACCCGCCGACATGTCGTAAAAATACCCCCGCTAATACCAATACACCAGACCTGTATGAGACAGCCCTAGCATGTATTCAATATGGACGGTGGGTGTTAGCGCCGAAGTGGTGACATGTAGAGGTGTATGGCATGTAGGAGGACTGCTGGGCCTTGATAGCAGGCTGTGAAGCCCATGCCCAGAGTCGGACACATAAAAAAAAAAAAAAAAAAAAAAAAAATTATCGCCCAATAGAGGAACAGTCAGTTTACTGATTCAGTGTTAATGATATTACACTATATATGTGTAAAGGCAGGAACGTAGATACTTTATGTACAGTTTTGCACCCACACCAGCCCAACAGTATGGTGGGTGAGGTGAGTGACTGAAAATTTATACAGTAGGCCCCGGGTCGTGCCCTATAATTGTCATAACCTTTATGACTACAAATCTTGCAGAATTCAACGCTTAAATATACCTTTGAAAGGATAAAATTATTGGGTTCCTAAATAGATCACTTGTTAAGCTGCTGTACTCACGCAGTTCTAAACGCTGGTTCGAATCCTCGCAATATTTAATTTATTTTAAAAAGTAATGGAGATTTAGACGCTGAAATACACATTCAAAAGTGCAGATTTTTAGAGTCCTCTATAGCTCAGTTGTTTGGTTGTGCTGTTATATTCATCGCACTAGCTGGTCAAACGCTGTTTCGAATCCTGACAGCATTTCTACACAACTGAGTGACAGAGCGATACTTGCTGACCCGTCAATAGTCCCCTGACTGTGCGGGTGGGATGAAGATGCTGAGAGTGGGTGAGAAGGTGAGGAAGGAGCTCAAGAGGGTGGGGGTGAGAGTGGGTAAGATTAGTTTGATGATAGTGAAGGGGGTGGGACTGTATGCCGTACAGGTATGTTTCCAGGTATTGGGTCTCGGATTGGTGGTTGTTGTGGTGACTGTAGGGCTGGTGGTGTCACTTGCAGCTGCCGTGTATCACCTGGTGAAGCCAGTGAAGAGGGATCTAAGGGAACGCGCGGCTCACGGCTGATTGGTAGAGTATCATGAGACTTAACTGATCTTAATAAAAATAAGATACTTATTAAAAAATTCGAAATTTTTCAAACATAAAATGAAAAAAAAAAAATTGTAATCTTTATTTTTGTTTTCTTTATTTTCCTGATTCTTACGGCAACGCTGACAACTTCCACTGACCCCTCTATTCAGATCTTCCAGTCTCTTCCTTCAAATATACATCAATTTCATCTTCAGCTTTACCATGACAATATAATCTAGTATAGTGTGTGACACAGAGATCCTTTATTATATGAATAAACCAAGTGTATATTTCCTACTTAGGAAGCTGTTCAGTAGTACATGCCGACCGACGGTCATATGGTATAGGATACATTTACATAAGGTACTTTATGGAAACACACAGAGTATTCGGTACGCAATGTAACCACTTCGTAATACTTAGGTGTAGAGGACAATGTGCATTAAGTACTTTATTTATGCCCAAATGATAGTTAAATTTTCTCCACATATAAATGGTAATTTTCGAGCAATAATCCTCAGTCATCACAAACATATGCAGAGGGAAAGACTGCGGTGTAATATAGACGCAAACAGCATGCCCAATACCCAGGCATGATGCAGGGATATACAACTTTTGTTTTATTTAGATGCAGGATTACATGATGATGATGATGATGATGATTGATGATGATGATTGATGATGATTGATTATTATGATTGATGATGATTGATGATGATGATGATGATTGATGATGATGATGATTGATGATGAATGATGATGATGATGATTGATGATGATGATGATTGATGATTAATGATGATTGATGATGATTGATGATGATATTGACTGATGATGATTGATGACTGATGATAATTGATGATGATGATGATTGATGATGATGATTGATGATGATTGATGATGATGATTGATGATGATTGATGATGATGACTGATGATGATGATGATGATGATAGAATTTTTGCATCATTTTAATTCTTCTCATCACGAGCACATCACACTGTGAGTGGAGACAAATGTTTTTTTTTTAGTACATTTAGTAAATCTCGCCCTATACAGGCACAGTCAGTTTACTGATTCAGTGTCCATGATATTACACTTTATATGTGTAAAGGCAGGAACGTAGATACTTTAAGTACAGTTTTGCACCCACACCAGCTCAACTGTATGGTGGGTGAGGTGAGTGACTGAAAATTTATACAGTAGGCTCCGGTCGAGTCCCATAATTGTCATAACCTTTATGACTACAAATCTTGCAGGATTAGACGCTTAAATATACCTTCCAAAGCTTAAAAATGTTGGGTTCCTAAACAGCTCACTTGGTAAGGTGCTGCACTCACGCAGTTGCAAGCACTGGTTCGAATCCTCGCAATATTTAATTTATTTTAAAAGATCATTGAGATTCAGACGCTGAAATACATCTTCCAAAGTGCAGAGTTTTAGACTAATCTATATGTCAGTTGGTTGGTTGTGCTGTTATATTCATCGCACTATCTGGTCAAACGCTGGTTTGAATCCTGGCAGGATTTCCACACAACTGAGTGACAGAGCAATACTTGCTGACCCGTCATTAGTCCCTTAACTGTGCGGGTGGAATGAAGATGCTGAGAGTGAGTGAGAAGGTGAGGAAGGAGCTCAAGAGGGTGGGGGTGAGAGTGGGTAGGATTAGTTTGATGAAAGTGAAGGGGGTGGGACTGTATGCCCTACAGGTATGTTTCCAGGTCTTGGGTCTCGGATTGGTGGTTGTTGTGGTGCATGTAGGGCTGGTGGTGTCGCTTACAACTGCCGTGTATCAACTGTTGAAGGCAGTGAAGATGGATCTAAGAGAACCCGCGGCTCACGGCTGATTGGCTGAGTATCATGAGACTTAATTGATCTTAATAAAAATGAGATACTTATTTTAAAATTTGAAATTTTTCAAATATTAAATGAAAAAAAAAAATGTAATCTTTATTTTTGTTTTCTTTATTTTCCTGATTCTTACGGCAACGCTGACAACTTCCACTGACCCCTCTATTCAGATCTTTCAGTCTCTTCCTTCAAATATACATCAATTTCATCTTCAGCTTTACCATGACAATATAATCTAGTATAGTCTGTGACACACAGAGGGATCCTTTATTATCTGAATAAACCCAGAGTATATTTCCTTCTTATGAACCTATTCAGTAGTACATGCCTACCAACGGGTATATGGTATAGGATACATTTACATAAGGTACTTTATGGAAGCACACAGAGTATTCGGTACACAATATAACCACTTCGTAATACTTAGGTGTAGAGGACAATGTGCATTAAGTACTTTATTTATGCCCAAATGATAGTTAAATTTTCTCCACACATAAATGGTAATTTTCGAGCAATAATCGTCAGACACCACAAACATATGCAGAGGGAAAGACTGCGGTGTAATATAGACGCAAACAGCATGCCCAATACCCAGGCATGATGCAGGGATATACGACTTTTATTTTATTTAGATGCAGGATTACATGATGATGATGATGATGATGATGGTGATGATGATTGATGATGATGGTGATGATGATTGATGATGATTGATGATGACGATGATGATTGATGATGATGATTGATGATGATGATTGATGATGATGATGATTGATGATGATGATGATTGATGATGATGATGATTGATGATGAATGATGATGATGATTGATGATGATGATTGATGATGATGATGATTGATGATGATGATGATTGATGATGATGATTGATGATGATGATTGATGATGATGATGATTGATGATGATGATGATTGATGATGAATGATGATTGTCATGAATCAAATTCTCGACATAACCCTTTTGTGAGAAGCCACGAGCTATTAGTGGAAAACTCACTGTGTATCGCTCAGTTAACCGTTTCTCTCTTCAAGTCGGGGTATACTTTTCAAAACATTCGTCACTGTTCAAAAGTGACCGATTTAATGCAAGTCACTAAGTGCTCTACTGAGCGATACAATTGTTTCTTTATCGTTCGCCTCTGCTTGCCTAAACCGTTAGCCACGCCTTCTTCCGGTGGCTTGTGCGTCCTGCCCATACAATGTATTTTGAAGGCAGTCCAGTTGTTGCTGTGATGGAGAGAGGTCCTGTGCCAGCAGTGTGAGAGGTCAGCTAGTACCCAAACTCCACTTCACAGTTCTTCAGTACTTCCATCCTTGGTTCAGCTTGGGTGATACGCAGCATTCATCGACTATAGTATTTCCTTTTTGTATTTCCCTAGTCATAAGAGTTTAATTAAGGTGTTTTTTTCCTAGGCGTAAGTATTTAGCTATTGCGTGAGTGAGTGAGTGCGTCTCATTAATTTGATTTGAATTGTAACGTTAAATTTATTTTTTGTAATCAATAAATTTAACAGTTCTTTTTCTTGAGCTCAATGTAAAGTAAAATCTTGTTTCATTTCTCCAAATTAAGCTTATTTTCCATATAGCTCCTAGCTTGCATAAACGTTTTACTATTCATAACTGGTACTTAGACCAGTCTTGTTGTAATAACTTAAAATCCGTTGTGCCATAGGAGTTAAGCATCGGCAAGAACCTGATGTTAGTATTAGTTATTTATTGTCAGGGGTGAAGTAACTTTCTCCAGAGGCTAACAGTACTAATTCAGCATTTGTGAGTAATTAGTCTCTGCTGTGTACTGTTGAGAAAGTTTATAAATTCTCGTTCTTAGAGAATCGTTGCACGATTTAGCAAGACAATCATTGTCCCTGCTCTTTAATATTATTCAATATTAATATCAATTGAATAATATTTAAGCATTTATTTAAAAAACACCGTTATATTATAAAAACCCCGTGACAATGATGATGATTGATAATGATGATGATTGATGAATAATGATGATTGATGATTGATGATGATTGATGATGATGATGACTGATGATGATTGATGATTGATGATGATTGATGATGATGACTGATGATGATTGATGATTGATGATGATAATGATTGATGATGATAATGATTGATGATGATGATTGATGATGACTGATGATGATTGATGATGATTGATGATGATGATTGATGATGATGATGATTGATGATTGATGATGTTTGTTGATGATGATGATGACGATAGAATTTTTGCAAATTTTAATTCTTCTCATCACAAGCACATCACACTGTGAGTGGAAACAAATATTATTTTCAAGTACATTTAGTAAATATCGCCCAATAGAGGAACAGTCAGTTTACTGATTCAGTGTTAATGATATTACACTATATATGTGTGAAGGCACGAACGTAGATACTATATGTACAGTTTTGCACCCACACCAGCCCAACAGTATGGTGGGTGAGATGAGTAACTGAAAATTTATACAGTAGGCCCTGGGTCGTGCCCTATAATTGTCATAACCTTTATGACTAAAAATCTTGCAGAATTAGACGCTTAAATATACCTTCCAAAGGATAAAATTATTGGGTTCCTAAATAGCTCACTTGGTAAGCTGCTGAACTCAAGCAGTTGTAAGCGCTGGTTCGAATCCTCGCAATATTTAATTTATTTTAAAAAGTCATAGAGATTTAGATGCTGAAATACACCTTCCAAAAGTGCAGAGTTTTAGACTGCTCTACAGCTCAGTTGTTTGGTTGTGCTGTTATATTCATCGCACTACCTGTTCAAACGCTGGTTCGAATCCTGGAAGTGATTGATGATGATGATGATTGATGATTAATAATAATGATGATTGATGATGATGATGATTGATGATGATTGTTAATGATGACTGATGATGATAATCATGATTGATGATGATGATTGATAATGATGATGATAGAATTTTTGCAACATTTTATTTCTTCTCATCACGAGCACATCACACTGCGAGTGGAAACAAATATTATTTTCAAGTACTTTTAGTAAATCTCGCCCTATTCAGGCACAGTCAGTTTACTGATTCAGTGTCCATGATATATGTACAGGTTTGCACCCACACCAGCCCAACAGTAAGGTGGGTGAGGTGATTGACTGAAAATTTATACAGTAGGCCTCGTGTCCAGTCCCATAATTGTCATAACCTTTATGACTAAAAATCTTGCAGAATTAGACGCTTAAATATACCTTCCAAAGCATAAAAATATTGGGTTCCTAAATAGCTCACTTGGAAAGCTGCTGTACTCACGCAGTTGCAAGGACTGGTTCGAATCCTCGCAATATTTAATTTATTTCAAAAAGTCATGGAGATTTATACGCTGCAATACACCTTCCAAAGTGTAGAGTTTAAAAGTCCTCTATAGCTCAGTTAGTTGAATGTGCTGTTATATTCATCGCACTAGCTGGTCAAACACTGGTTCGAATCCTGGTAGTATTTCCACACAACTAAGTGGCAGAGCGATACTTGCTGACCCGTTATTAGTCCCCTGACAGTGCGGGTGGGATGAAGATGCTGAGAGTGGGTGAGAAGGTGAGGAAGGAGCTGAAGAGGGTGGGGATGAGAGTGGGTAAGATTAGTTTGATGATAGTGAAGGGGGTGAGACTGTATGAGCTACAGGTACGTTTCCAGGTATTGGGTCTCGGATTGGTGGGTGTTGTGGTGCCTGTAGGACTGGTGGTGTCGGTTGCAGCTGCCGTGTATCACCTGGTGAAGGCAGTGAAGAGGGATCTAAGAGAACGCGCCGCTCACGGCTGATTGGCTGAGTATCATGAAACTTTCATTTTTTTCATTCATTGCCAGATGCCATGTATCCCAAACGGGGTGGACAAGGGCTTAGAGTTAATTGTTTTACAGGGAGGGGCACTAATCCTCCACCAACCCCACTTGACACGTATGGAGAAAGTTATGCCAACAGCATCTGGTGTTCCCAGGCGGTCACCCATCCAAGTACTAACCAGACCCAACGTTGGTTAACTTCGCTGATCGGACGGGAAGCGGTGTACTCAATATATATATATATATATATATATATATATATATATATATATATATATATATATATATATATATATATATTCATGAAACTTAATTGATTTTAATAATAATGAGATTCTTGTTAAAAAATCCAAAATTTTTCAAACATAAAATGAAAAATAAAAAAAATGTAATCTTTCTTTTCGTTTTCTTTATTTTCCTTGTTCTTACGCCAACGCCGACAACTTCCACTGACCCCTCTATTCAGATCTTCCAGTCTCTTCCTTCAAATATACATCAATTTCATCTTCAGCTTTACCATGACAATATAATCTAGTATAGTCTGTGAGACACAGAGGGATCTTTTATTATCTGAATAAACCCAGTCTATATTTCCTTCTTACGAACCTGTTCAGTAGTACATACCGACCGGCGGGCATATGGTATAGGATACATTTACCTATCGTACTTTATGGAAACACACAGAGTATTCGGTACACAATACACCCACTTCGTAATACTTAGGTGTAGAGGACAATGTGCATCATGTACATTATTTATGCACAAATGATAGTTAAATGGTCTTCACATATAAATGGTAATTTCCAGCAATAATCCTCAGTCATCAACAACATGTGCAGTATGAAAGACTGCGGTGTAACATACCCAGGCATGATGCAGGGATATAAAACTTTTTTTTAATTTAGATGCAGGATTAAATGATGATGATGATGATTATGATGATGATGATGATGATGATGATTGATGATGATTGATGATGATGATGATTAATGATCATGATGATTGATGATTGATGATGATTGATGATCATGATGATTGATGATGATTGATGATTGATGATGATGATGACTGATGATGATGGTTGATGATGATGATTATTGATAATGATGACTGATGATGATTGATGATGATGATGATTGATGATGATTGATGATGATGATTGATGATGATGATGATTGATGATGATGATGATTGATGATGATGATTAATAATGATGATTGATGATGATGATTAATGATGATGATTGATGATGATTGATGATGACTGATGATGATGATTGATGATGATGACGATTAATAATGATGATTGATGATGATTGATGATGATGATGATGATGATGATGATGATGATGATGATGATGTTGATGATGATGATTGATGATGATGATGATTGATGATGATGATGATTGATGATGAGTGATGACTGATGATGAGTGATGATGACTGATTATGATAATGATGATGATGATTGATGATGATGATTGATGATGATGATGATTGATGATGATGATTGATGATGATGATGATGATTGATGATGATGATTGATGATGATGATTGATGATGATGATGATGATTGATGATGATTGATGATGATTGATGATGATTGATGATTGATGATGATGTTTGATGATTGATGATTGATGATGATGATGATTGATGATGATTGATGATGATGATGATTGATGATGATTTATGATGATGATGATGATGATAATGATGATGATGATGCTGCTAACTGATGATCATGATGATTGATGATGATGATGAATGATGATGACGATTAATGATGATGAAGATTGATAATGATTGATGTTGATGATGATTGATGATGATGATGATTGATGATAGATGATGATTGATGATTGATGATGATGATTAAAGATGATTGATGATTGATGATGATTGATGATGATAATGATGATGATGATTGATGATGATGATTGATGATGATGATGATTGATGATGATGATTGATGATGATGATTGTTGATGATGATGATTGATGATGATGATGATTGATGATGGTGATGATGACTGATAATGATGATGATTGATGATGATGATGATTGATGATGGTGATTGCTGATGATTGATGATTGTTGATGATCATTGATGATTGATGATGATGATTGATGATGATGATTGATGATGATGATGATGATGATTAATGATGATGATTGATGATGATGGTTAATGATTATGATGATTGATGATTGATGATGATGATGATTGATGATGATAATTTATTGATGATGATGATGATAGAATTTTTGCAACATTTTAATTCTTATCATCACGAGCACATCACACTGTCAGTGGAAACAAATATTATTTTCAAGTACATTTAGGAAATCTCGCCCTGTACAGGCACAGTCAGTTTACTGATTCAGTGTCCATGATATTACACTATATATGTGTAAAGGCAAGAACGTAGATACTTTATGTAAAGTTCTTCACCCACACCAGCCAACTGTATGGTTGGGGAGGTGACTGAAAATTTATATAGTAGGCCCCGGGTCGAGTCTCAAATTGTCATAACCTTTATGACTAAAAATCTTGCAGAATTAGACGCTTAAATATACCTTCCAAAACATAAAAATATTGGGTTCCTAAATAGTTCACTTGGTAAGCTGCTGTACTCACGCAGATGTAAGCGCTGGTTCGAATCCTCACAATATTTTATTTATTTTAAAAAGTCATGGAGATTTAGACGGTGAAATACACCTTCGATAGTGCAGAGTTTTAGACTGCTCTATACCTCAGTTGGTTGGTTGTGCTGTTATATTCATCGCACTAGCTTGTCAAACGCTGGTTCGAATCCTGGCAGCATTTCCACACAACTGAGTGACAGAGCGATACTTGCTGGCCCGTCATTAGTGCCCTGACTGTGCGGGTGGGATGAAGATGCTGAGAGTGGGTGAGAAGGTGAGGAAGGAGCTAAAGAGGGTCGGGGTGAGAGTTGGTAGAATTAGTTTCATGATAGTGAAGGGGGTGGGACTGTATGCCCTACACGTATGTTTCCAGGCATTGGGTCTCGGATTGGTGGTTGTTCTGGTGCCTGTAGGGCTGGTGGTTTCGGCTGCAGCTGCCGTGTATCACCTGGTGAAGGCAGTGAAGAGGGATCTAAGAGAACGCGCGGCTCACGGCTGATTGGCTGAGTATCATGAGACTTAATTGATCTTAATAAAAATGAGATACTTGTTGATAAATTCAAAATTTTTCGAACATAAAATGAAAAATAAAAATAATGTAATCTTTCTTTTCGTTTTCTTTATTTTCCTTGTTCTTACGGCAATACCGACAACTTCCACTGACCCCTCTATTCAGATCTTTCAGTCTCTTCCTTCAAATATACATCAATTTCATCTTCAGCTTTACCATGACAATATAATCTAGTATAGTCTGTGACACACAGAGGGATCCTTTATTATCTGAATAAACTCGGTGTATATTTCCTTCTTATGAACTTGTTCACTAGTACATACCCACCAACGGGCATATGCTACAGGATACATTTACCTAAGGTACTTTTTAGAAACACACAGAGTATTCGGTACACAATATAACCACTTCGTAATACTTAGGTGTAGAGGACAATGTGCATGATGTACATTATTGATGCACAAATGATAGTTAAATGTTTTAAACATATAAATGGTAAATTTCGAGCAATAATCCTCAGTTATCAACAACATGTGCAGTTGGAAAGACCGCGGTGTAACATAGACGGAAACAGTATGCCCAATACCCAGGCATGATGACAGGGATATACAACTTTTATTTTATTTAGATGCAGGATTAGATTATCATGATGATGATGATGATGATTGATGATGATGATGATGATTCACGATCATGATGATTGATGATTGATGATGATTGATGATTGATGATGATTGATGATGATGATGATTGATCATTATTGATGATTGATGATCATTGATGATGATTGATGATGATGATGATGATTTATGATGATGATTGATGATGATGATTTTTTATTATTATAAGTGATGATGATTGATGATGATGATGATTGATGATGATGATGATTGATGATAATGATGATGATTAATGATGATTGATGATGATGATTGATGATGATTGATGATGATGATTGATAATGATTGATGATGATTGATGGTGATAATGATTGATGATGATGATGACGATTGATAATCATGATTGATGATGATGATTGATGATGATGATGATTGATGATGATGATCATGATGATGAGTGATGATGATGATTGATGATGATGATGATTGATGATGATGATTAATGATGATGATGATTAATGATGATGATGATTGATAATGATTGATGATGATGATGATTCATGATGATGATGATTGTTGATTGATGATGATTGATGATGATTGATGATAATGATTGAAGATGAGTGATGATTGATGATGATTGATGATGATAATGATGATGATGACTGATGATGATGATGATTGATGATGATGATGTTTGATGATGATGATTGATGATGATTGTTGATGATGATTGATGATAATGGTGATTGATGATGATGATGATGATAATGATGATGATTGATGATGATGATGATTGATGATGATGATGATGATAATGATGATGATTGATAATGATGATGATTAATGATGATGATGATAATGATGATGATGATGATGATTGATGATGATGATGATAATGATGATGGTTGATGATGATTGATGATTGATGATGATGATTGATGATTGATGAATGATGATGATAATGATGATTCATGATGATGATGATGATTGAGGATTATTGATGATGATTGATGATGATGATGATGATTGATGATGAAGATTGATGATGATGATGATGATGATTGATGATGATGATTAATGATGATGATTGATGATGATAATGATGATGATGATGATTGATGATGATGATGATTGATGATAATGATTAATGATGATGAAGATTAATAATGATTGATGATGATGATGACTGATGATGAAGATTGATAATGATTGATGATGATGATGATTGATGATGATTGATGATTGATAATGACTGATGATAATGATGATTGAAGATGATTGATGATTGATGATGACTGATGATGATTGATGATGACAATGATGATGATGATTGATGATGATTGATGATGATGATTGTTGATGATGATGATTGATGATGATTGTTGATGATGATGATTGATGATGATGATGATGATTGATGTTGATGATGATAATGATTGATGATGACGATGATTGATGATGATGATGATGATTGATGATGATGATGATTGATGATGGTGATTGATGATGATTGATGATGATGATTGATGATTGATGATGATGACTGATGATGATTGATGATAATGATTGATGATGATGATGATGATGATGATTAATGATGATGATTGATGATGATGATTGATGATTATGATGATTGATGATTGATGATTGATGATTGATGATGATGATGATTGATGATGGTGATGATTGATGATTGATGATAATGATGATTATGATGATAGAAGTTTTGCAACATTTTAATTCTTCTCATCACGAGCACATCACACTGTGAGTGGAAACAAATATTATTTTCAAGTACATTTAGGAAATCTCGCCCTATACAGGCACAGTCAGTTTACTCATTCAGTGTCCATGATATTACGCTATATATGTGTAAAGACAGGAACGTACATACTTTATGTACAGTTTTGCACAAACACCAGCCAACTGTATGGCTGGGGAGGTGAGTGACTGAATATTTATATAGTAGGCCCCGGGTCGAGTCTCAAATTGTCATAATCTTTATGACTAAAAATCTTGCAGAAATAGACGCTTAAATCTACCTTCCAAAGTATAAAAATATTGGGTTCCTAAATAGTTCACTTGGTAAGCTGCTGTTGCAAGCGCTGGTTCAAATCCTCGCAAAATTTAATTTATTTTAAAAAGTCATGGAGATTTAGACGCTGAAATACACCTTCAAAAGTGCAGAGTTTTAGACTCCTCTATAGCTCATTTGGTTGGTTGTGCTCTTATATTCATCGCACTATCTTGTCAAACGCTGGTTCGAATCCTGGTAGCATTTCCACACAACTGAGTGACAGAGCGATACTTGCTGACCCGTCATTAGTCCCCTGACTGCGGGTGGAATGAAGATGCTGAGAGTGGGTGAGAAGGTGAGGAAGGAGCTCAAGAGGGTGGGGGTGAGAGTGGGTAGGATTAGTTTGATGATAGTGAAGGGGGTGGGACTGTATGCCCTACAATTATGTTTCCAGGTATTGGGTCTCGGATTGGTGGTTGTTGTGGTGCCTGTAGGGCTGGTGGTGTCGGTTGCAGGTGCCGTGTATCACTTGGTGAAGGCAGTGAAGAGGGATCTAAGAGAACGCGCGGCTCACGGCTGATTGGCTGAGTATTGTGAGACTTAATTGATTTTAATAAAAATGAGATACTTGTTAATAAATTCAAAATTTTTCAATCATAAAATGAAAAATAAAAAAATGTAATCTTTCTTTTCGTTTTCTTTATTTTCCTTGTTCTTACGGCAACGCCGACAACTTCCACTGACCCCTCTATTCAGATCTTCCAGTCTCTTCCTTCAAATATACATCAATTTCATCTTCAGCTTTACAATGACGATATAATCTAGTATAGTCTATAAGACACAGAGGGATCCTTTATTATCTGAATAAACTCAGTGTATATTTCCTTCTTATGAAACTGTTCACTAGAACATACCGACCGACGGTCATATGGTATAGCATACATTTACCTAAGGTACTTTATAGAAACACACAGAGTATTCGGTACACAATAACCACTTCGTAATACTTAGGTGTAGAGGACAATGTGCATGATGTACATTATTTATGCACAAATGATAGTTAAATGTTTTCCACATATAAATGGTAATTTTCGAGCAATAATCCTCAGTCATCAACAACATGTGCAGTGGGAAACACTACGGTGTAACATAGACGCAAATAGCATGCCCAATACCCAGGCATGATGAAGGGATATACAACTTTTATTTTATATACTGTAGATGCGGGATAAGATGATGATGATGATGATGATGATGATGATTGATGATAATGATGATTGATTGATTGATGATGATGATTGACGATCATGATGATTGATGATTGATGATGACTGATGATGATGATGATTGATAATTATTGATGATTGATGATCATTGATGATGATTGATAATGATGATGATGATGATGATTTATGATGATGATTGATGATGATGATTATTGATGATTATAAGTGATGATGATTGATGATAATGATGAGGATTAATGATGAGGATTGATGATGATGATTGATGATGATGGTGATTAATGATGATGATTGATAATGATTGATGATGATTGATGATGATGATGATTGATGATGATGATGACGGTTGATAATAATGATTGATGATGATGATTGATGATGATGATGATTGATGATGATGATGATTGATGATGATGATGATGATGATGATGATGATGACGATTGATGATGATGATGATTGATGATGATGATGATTGATGATGATTAATGATGATGAAGATTGATAATGATTGATGATGATGATGATTGATGATGATGATTGATGATTGATGATGATTGATGATTGATGATGATTGATGATGATTGATGATGATGATGATTGATGATGATTGATGATTGATGATGATTGATGATTGATGATGATTGATGATGATTGATGATTGATGATGATTGATGATGATAATGATGATGATGATTGATGATGATGATTGATGATGATGATGATTGATGATGATGATTGATGATGATGATGATTGATGATAATGATTGATGATGATGATTGTTGATGATGATTGATGATGATGAAGATTGATGATGATGATGATGATAATGATGATGATGATGATTGATGATGATGATAATGATGATGATTGATGATTGATGATGATGATTGATGATTGATGATGATGACGATGATTGATGATGATTATTGATGATGATTGATGATGATGATGACGATTGATGATGATGATTGATGATGATGATTGATGATGATGATTGATGATGATGATGATGATAATAATGATGATGATGATGATGATTGATGATGATGATGATGATTGATGATGATGATGATGATTGATGATGATGATTAATGATGATGATGATGATTGATGATGATGATTAATGATGATGAAGATTGATAATGATTGATAATGATGGTGATTGATGATGATAATGATTGATGATGATGATGATTGATGATGATGATGATTGATGATGATGATGATTGATGATTGATGATGATTGATGATTGATGATGATTGATGATGATGATGATTGAAGATGATTGATGATGATTGATGATGATAATGATGATGATGATTGATGATGATGATTGATGATGATGATGATTGATGATGATGATTGATGATGATGATGATGATTGATGATGATGATGATTGATGATGATGATGATTGATGATGGTGATGATTGATGATGATGATTGATGATGATTGATGATGATGATTGATGATGATTGATGATGATGATGATTGATGATGATGATGATTGATGATGGTGATGATTGATGATGATGATTGATGATGAATGATGATGATGATTGATGATGATTGATGATGATGATTGATGATGATTGATGATGATGATGATGATGATTAATGATGATTGTTGATGATGATTGATGATTATGATGATTGATGATTGATGATGATGATTATTGATAATGGTGATGATTGATAATTGATGATAATGATAGAATTTTTGCAACATTTTAATTCTTCCCATCACGAGCACATCACACTGTGAGTGGAAACAAATATTACTTTCAAGTACATTTAGTAAATCTCGCCCTGTACAGGAACAGTCAGTTTATTGATTCAGTGTCCATGATATTACACTATATATGTGTAAAGGCAGGAACGTAGATACTTTATGTACAGTTTTGCACACACACCAGCCAACTGTATGGTTGGGGAGGTGAGTGGCTGAAAATTTATATAGTAGGCCCCGGGTCGAGTCTCAAATTGTCATAACCTTTATGACTAAAAATCTTGTAGAGTTAGACGCTTAAATCTACCTTCCAAAACATAAAAATATTGGGTTCCTAAATAGTTTACTTGGTAAGCTGCTGTACTCACTCAGTTGCAAGCGCTGGTTCGAATCCTCGCAATGTTTAATTTATTTTAAAAAGTCATGGAGATTCAGACGCTGAATTACACCTTCCAAAGTGCAGAGTTTTTGACTCCTCTATAGCTCAGTTGGTTGGTTGTGCGGTTATATTCATCGCACTAGCTGGTAAAACGCTGGTTCGAATCCTGGCAGCATTTCCACACAACTGAGTGACAGAGCGATACTTGCTGACCCGTCATTAGTCCCCTGACTGTGCGGGTGGGATGAAGATGCTGAGAGTGGGTGAGAAGGTGAGGAAGGAACTAAAGAGGGTGAAGGGTGTGCGATTGTATGCCCTACAGGTATGTTTCCAGGTATTGGGTCTCGGATTGGTGGTTGTTGTGGTGCCTGTAGGGATGGTGGTGTCGGTTGCAGGTGCCGTTTATCACCTGGTGAAGGCAGTGAAGAGGGATCTAAGAGAATTCGCGGCTCACGGCTGATTGGCTGAATATCATGAGACTTAAATGATCTTAATAAAAATGAGATGATTGTTAATAAATTTAAAATTTTTCAAACATAAAATGAAAAATAAAAAAAATGTAACCTTTCTTTTCGTTTTCTTTATTTTCCTTGTTCTTACGGCAACGCCGACAACTTCCAGTGACCCCTCTATTCAGATATTCCAGTCTCTTCCTTCAAATATACATCAATTTCATCTTCAGCTTTACCATGACAATATAATCTAGTATAGTCTGTGACAAACAAAGGGATCCTTTATTATCTGAATAAACTCAGTGTATATTTCCTTCTTATGAACCTGTTCACTAGTCTCACCAATCTAAAACCAAGGTTTGGGTGGAGTCCAGCCGGGGATTTCCCGGCGTACAGCGTTGCCTTGTTTCCTATACTCTGATTGGGTAGTGGCTGACCTGACACCGTTAGAGCTCGCCGCTCACACCTCGCCACCTGGCCTGACATGACTTCACGCACTTCTGTGTGTGTGTGTGTGTGTGTTTGTGTGTGTGTGTTTTTTTTTTGTGTGTGTAAAGACAAACTAATTTAAGTTATAAATATAATTTAAGTTACCGGTATATATATATAACAAAGTGAACAGTGGAAGCAAGTGACAGAAGCTTAATCTCCCTTTAATGGATTAACTCCCAGTATGGGCCTGGATGTTGCCGCTCGTGAGTGTTTTAACTTATTTATTTCTATTAAGAAAATAGCGTATGTTCTACTGATTCCTTCAAATTATATTATAAACGTAATTGTTACATTACTTACCCAACTTAGAACTACCGTGAAAGTCGGTAAAAGTAACTACATTTTTTTCAGCATCACTGTTAAATATGTATGCCACGTTTCTTTATTGATGTACAAGAGCCATATGCATTACTAGTTTACCTTCCTTTGATATGCTAGAATACTCACGTTTATATTGTATTAGTATGTGTGTACCTATCTGAGATGCCTATTACATATATAACAGAATCTACTCATCGCTCGTTTAGAAAGTATGGCATGGCTGCACCCAGCGCCAGACCCCACCCAAACCTTGGTTTTAGATTGGTGAGACTAGTACCGACCGACGGGCATATGGTATAGGATACATTTACCTAAGGTACTTTACAGAAACACACAGAGTATTCGGTACACAATATAACCACTTCGTAATAGCTGGATGAATCACTCTTGCGTGATAATCAAGGACGGTGAAACACGGATTAAGGAACACAAGTATGCCATAAGAACATGTCATTTAAATAATGCAATATTTAACCATGTTTGTGAAGCCAACCACAGAATTGACTGGTAAGGTAGCCATCTATTGTATAGAAGTCATGACTTTCGGAAACGAAAGATTATTGAAGCCATGTGTATCCAGAAATACGAGAATTTCACCCTTAGTGAAGGTATGTACAAGCTAGATCCAATAATGAGGTCCCTAGAGGAAATGTCCCTTCCTGCTAAGACACAGGTAGGGTCAGATAGGAATTACACCTGACCTGCCCGATAATGTCCCCCCTGGGGTTTATCCCCGCTTACAATCTACCACCTCACCTTTACCCCCCCTTCCACACACACCACCCATAAAAAGGAACCCTTGTATAGTCAATATGTCATTCCCTCTCACAATCTTGACCACTGAAGATGGTGGCAGTGTCCACCGAAACTGTTTGGTAATTATATTCTTCGTCTACAAGTGTGGGTTTTATTCACCCCCCACTTCGTAATACTTAGGTGTAGAGGACAATGTGCATCATGTACATTATTTATGCACAAATGATAGTTAAATGTTTTCCACATATTTATGGTAATTATCGAGCAATAATCCTCAGTCATCAACAACATGTGCAGTGGGAAAGACTGCGGTGTAACATAGACGCAAACAGCATGCCCAATACCCAGGCATGATGCAGGGATATGCAACTTTTATTTTATTTAGATGCAGGATTAGATGATGATGATGATGATGATGATGATGATGATGATGATTGATAATAATTGATGATGATTGATGATGATTGATGATGATGATGATTGACGATCATGATGATTGATGATTGACGATTGATGATTGATGATGATGATCATTGATAATTATTGATGATTGATGATGATTGATGATGATGATGATGATGATGATTTATGATGATGATTGAAGATGATGATTACTGATGATTATAATTGATGATGATTGATGATGATGATGATTGATGATGATGATTGATGATAATGATGATGATTAATGATGATGATTGATGATGATGATTGATGATGATGATGATTGATGATGATGATTGATGATAACTGATGATGATTAATGATGATGATTGATGATGATGATGACGATTGATAATGATGATCGATGATGATGATTGATGATGATGATGATTGATGATGATGATGATGATGATGATGACTGATGATGATGATGATTGATGATGATGATTGATGATGATGAAGATTGATGATGATGATTGATGATGATGATTGATGATGATGATGATGATTGATGATGATGATGATTGATGATGATTGATGATGATGATGATTGATGATGACTGATGATTGATGATGATGATGATTGATGATGATGATGATTGATGATGATGATGATGATTGATGATGATGATGATGATGATGATGATTGATGATGATTGATGATGATGATGATGATTGATGATGATGATGATTGATGATGATGATTGATGATTGATGATGATGATTGATGATGATGATGATGATGATGATGATTGATGATGATGATTGATGATGATGATGATTGATGATGATGATGATTGATGATGATGATGATTGATGATGATGATTGATGATGATGATGATGATGATGACTGACGATGATGATGATTGATGATTATGATAATTGATGATGATGATTAATGATGATGAAGATTGATAATGATTGATGATGATGATTGATGATGATGAATGCTGATGATGAAGACTGATGATGATGAAGATTGATGAAGATGATTGATGATGATGATGATTGATGATGATGATTGATGATGATGATGATTGATGATGATGATGATGATGATGATTATGATGATGATGATGATTGATGAGTGATGATGATGATTGATGAGTGATGATGATGATTGATGAGTGATGATGATGATGATGATGATCGATGACGATGATTGATGATGACTGATGATGATTGATGATGATGATGATTGATGATGATGATGACGATTGATGATGATGATTGATGATGATGATTGATGATGATGATGATTGATGATGATGATGATGATAATGATGATGATGATGATGATGATTGATGATGATGATGATTGATGATGATGATGATTGATGATGATGATTAATGATGATGAAGATTGATAATGATTGATGATTATGATTTATGATGATGATGATTGATGATTGATGATGATTGATGATTGATGATGATTGATGATGATCATGATTGATGATGATTGATGATGATGATTGATGATTGATGATGATGATGATTGATGATGATGATTGATGATGATGATTGTTGATGATGATGATTGATGATGATGATGATTGATGATGATTGATGATGATGATGATAATGATAATGATGATGATGATTGATGATGATGATGATGACTGATGATGATGATTCATGATTTATGATGATGATGATGATTGATGTTGATGACTGATGATGATGATTGATGATTTATGATGATGATGATGATTGATGTTGATGACTGATGATGATGATTGATGATGATGATTGATGATTAATGATGATGACGATTGATGATTGATAATGATGATTATGATGATGATGATGATAGAATTTTTGCAACATTTTAATTCTTCTCATCACGAGCACATCACACTGTGAGTGGAAACAAATATTATATTCAAGTACATTTAGTAAATCTCGCCCTATACAGGCACAGTCAGTTTACTGATTCAGTGTCCATGATATTATAGTATATATGTGTAAAGGCAGGAACGTAGATACTTTATGTACAGTTTTTCACCCACACCAGCCCAACTGTATGGTGGGTGAGGTGAGTGACCGAAAATGTATATAGTAGGCCCCGGGTCGAGTTCCATAATTGTCATAACCTTTATCACTAAAAATCTTGCAGAATTAGACGCATAAATATACCTATCAAAGCATTAAATTATTGAGTTCTTAAATAGTTCACTTGGTAAGGTGCTGTACTCACGGAGTTGCAATCGCTGGTTCAAATCATCGCAATTTTTAATTTATTTTAAAAAGTCATGGAGATTTAGACGCTGAAATACACCTTCAAAAGTGCAGAGTTTTAGACTCCTCTATAGCTCAGTTGGTTGGTTGTGCTGTTATATTCATCGCACTAGCTGGTCAAACGCTGGTTCGAATCCTGGACGCATTTCTACACAACGGAGTGACAGAGCGATACTTGCTGACCCGTCATTAGTGCCCTGACTGTGCGGGTGGGATGAAGATGCTGAGAGTGGGTGAGAAGGTGAGGAAGGAGCTCAAGAGGGTGGAGGTGAGAGTGGGTAGGATTAGTTTGATGATAGTGAAGGGGGTGGGACTGTATGCCCTACAGGTATGTTTCCAGGTATTGGGTCTCGGATTGGTGGTTGTTGTGGTGCCTGTAGGGCTGGTGGTGTCGCTTGCAGCTGCCGTGTATCACCTTGTGAAGGCAGTGAAGAGGGATCTAAGAGAAAGCGCGGCTCACGGCTGATTGGCTATCATGAGACTTAACTGATCTTAATAAAATTGAGATAATTGTTAAAAAATTCAAAATTTTTCAATCATAAAATGAAAAATAAAAAAAATGTAATCTTTCTTTTCGTATTCTTTATTTTCCTGATTCTTACGCCAACGCCGACAACTTCCACTGACCCCTCTATTCAGATCTTCCAGGCTCTTGCTTCAAATATGCATCAATTTCATCTTCAGCTTTACCATGATAATATAATCTAGTGTAGTCTGTGAGACACAGAGGGATCCTTTATTATCTGAATAAACCCAGTGTATATTTCCTTCTTATGAACCAGTTCAGTAGTACATGCCGACCGACGGGCATATGGTATAGGATATATTTACCTAAGGTACTTTATGGAAACACATAGAGTATTCGGTACACAATATAACCACTTCGTAATACTTAGGTGTAGAGAACAATGTGCATCAAGTACTTTATTTATGCACAAATGATAGTTAAATGTTCTCCACATATAAATGGTAATTTTCGACCAATAATCCTCAGTCATCAACAACATGTGCAGTGGGAAAGACTGCTGTGTAACATAGACGCAAACAGCATGCCCAATACCCAGGCATGATGCAGGGATTTACAACTTTTATTTTATTTAGATGCCGGGTTAGATGATGATCATGACGATGATTGATGATGATGATTGATGATGATGATGATGATTGATGATGATGATTGATGATGATGATGATTGATGATGATGATGATTGATGATGATGATTGATGTTTGATGATGATTGATGATTGATGATTGATGATGATTGATGATGATGATGATTGATGATGATTGATGATTGATGATGATTGATGATTGATGATGATGATGATTGATGATGATGATTGATGATGATGATGATTGATGATGATGATTGATGATGATGATGATGATTGATGATGATGATTGATGATGATGATGATGATGATGATGATGATGATGATGATGATGATGATTGATGATGATGATGATGATGATTGATGATGATGATGATTGATGATGATGATGATGATGATGATGATGATTGATGATGATGATGATGATGATTGATGATGATTGATGATGATGATGATTGATGATTGATTATGATGATAGAATTTTTGGAACATTTTAATTCTTCTCATCACGAGCACATCACACTGAGTGGAAACAAATATTATTTTCAAGTACATTTAGTAAATCTCGCCCTATACAGGCACAGTCAGTTTACTGATTCAGTGTCCATGATATTACACTATATATGTGTAAAGGCAGGAACGTAGATACTTTATGTACAGTTTTGCACCCACACCAGCCCAACTGTATGGTGGGTGAGGTGAGTGACTGAAAATTTATACAGTTGACCCCGCGTCGAGTCCCATAATTGTCATAACCTTTATGACTAAAAATCTTGCAGAATTAGACGCTTAAATATACCTTCCAAAGCATAAAAATATTGGGTTCCTAAACTGCTCACCATAAATACTCGCTCTACTGTGACGATCGTGCAATATGGGACTCTTCCCATAATGCACAATTTCGGCTGGGCGGATTCAAGCAGCCCTTGATTCCATCCAACAATGGGCCCTGCAGTGGGGATTTAAGTTTTCCGTCCCTAAGTGTGCCGCTGTAGTCTTCATTAATCGTAATGTACCAAATTTGTGCATAACTTTGGATAATCAGGCGGTACCTTTTCAAAATCCTGAAAGTTTTTGGGAATACATTTTGATCGTCATTTGAACTTCAAAATTCATGTTAATAATTTGCTTGCTCGTTGTGATAGTAAATGTCCTCAAGTTCCTAGCGGGTAATAGATGGGGTGCCGACAGAAAATCTTTATTAATGGTGTATAAGTCCCTTATTCGATCGAAGCTAGGCTATGGCGCACACGTGTATGGTTCGGCGTCCGATGCCATGCTGAAAGTATTGGATGTGTTGCAGAATAAATGTTTGTGAATGTGTCTTGGAGCCGTCCGGTGTACCCGTGTAGCTCGTATGGAAGTGGAGGCGAATGTGCCTCCCCTCCGTATTCGCCGTTACCACCTGGCCTTATCATATGGCATACGAACAGCAAAGAAAAGTAATATTGGCAATGTGGCCTGTACTCCTCTGTGTCAATACCACCACCTTATGCAGGGAGTGCATCGGCCACTTGCCATTCGTCTCCACTTACTGACTCAGGAGCTTGGTGTGGACCTCAGTGACTGTGACAAGTTGGTGTCAAAAAAATATAGTGCCTTGGGAGCCACCGAGCCACCCGGCTTTACAGTGGATGTATCATGGCTCCCAGCACCAAAGGCCAAGGCGCCGGAGGTGGAGGTCCACCACTTGTTTTGTAACATCATTGTTCGTCGTTTGGGGTCCCACCAATTGTACACCGACGGCTCCAAGCCGAGTGAATGTGTGGGTGCAAGTGTGTGGTTGACTGAATGTGCACGCAAGTATCGGTTGCCGACTCATACATCTGTGTTTACCTCCGAACTTTTTGCTATTGACAAAGCCATAGACTATGCTCTCAATTCTAGGCATGACTCGTTTGTCATATTTTCGGATTCAAAATCAGCCCTTGAGGCAATTGCATCTTGTACTATGGACTCACACGAGATCCAGGGCCGCATCGTTAATAAGTTGCATTCATGCAACAAGTCATTCATGCTGATCTGGGTGCCTGGTCATTGTCGCATCTACGGCAATGAGCAGGCTGATTTACTTACGAAGTCGGCTGTAGAGCTCGAGGAGACTTGGGACGTTCCTCGTGATCTATGGTCGAGTCTCTCTCTCGGAAAGAAATCATTAAATCTTCTGTGGCAAGGTCAGTGGACCAAAATAAATATTCGAACGTGTAAGCCGTACCTGGGTGACTGGGCCACTGCCAACTGTCCCAGTCGCCTGGAAGAAAAAGTGTTGGCACGATTACGGCTTAATGCCACCATGCTTACGCACATGAAACCTTGTATGGAAAAACGATTCCCACCACACTGTGACATCTGTGATGCGGTTCTATCTATCAGTCATATCATCCTGCGCTGTGGGCGATTTATTCGTGAACGCGCTTCACTTATATATTACTGCGGCACAGCAGACGTCCCCTTCACCCTTTCCACCATCCTGGGTGATAGGGACATTGTTATGACTGATAAATTGATGACTTTCTTGAGAGAGACCGGACTGATCAGAGTGATGTGACTTTTTTACTATATGGTTCTGTTTTTTATTGACTTTAATTATGTATATATTGTACTATTAGAGTTGACAGTTGACATATTTGAAATAGTTCCTCCTTCCCACTGATCTATTTCTAATATTGATGTCCCCTACATTAAACCCCGTACCTCGACTGACAGTCACCAGCTGATGAGTGTAAGTGTGCAATATAGAAAGGTACTGGGCAGTTGCAGTCGATGGTGGTCTGTTGGGCGAGGTCCTTCACTTTTTGTACATGTTATGTAAATATTTTATACCACCTTGTTTAAGTTGTTCTAAATAGGGCAGACAGCTGACGTATATGGAAATGTTCCTGACTCGTCTGGTTCCCTTTCATATATTGATGTCCCCTATATTAGGTTGTGCCTCGACTGACAGTCACCAGGTGATAAGTACAAGTATGTAATGTAGAAAGGCGTTACATATCTGCAGTCGATGGTGTTCTGTTAGTCAAGGTATTTTTATCATTAGTGTAGGTCCAGCTATTTGTCTCTGTAGGATTTAGTATAGGTTAGCGATTTGTTTGTTAGGTGATCAGTTTTAGGGTCTTTAGATTAGGTTTCTCTTTATAATATAAGGTATAAAAAATATAAAACCAAGAAAATTTTTTTTAAAAAATAAAATAAAAATTATTATATATATATATGTACGTGTGCATGAAAGTGTGTCTGTATATATGCATGGAAGTGTGAGTATATATATATATATATATATATATATATATATATATATATATATATATATATATACGGCCTTAATGTCCAGGGGCTTTGGCCCCAATGGTCGATAGGCCAGAAAAAAAAAAAAAAAAGACTATCATATCTATTTCCGATGCTTAGCACTTTGCACTTACTAATATTAAAATTAATCTCTTTTTAACCCTAGAATGCTTACGTTATTATCCTCACAGTAGTGCTTTCGCCGGGAGATTTTTTTTTTTCGACATTTTCTTTCAGTTTAGTCTATTTTAGTCTCTGTACACTTTAGTCTCTTTGATATAATCATACACTAATTATAAACCTGAAAAAAAAAAAAAAAAAAAAAATGTAACACAAATGCTTTTGTCAGCTAAAAAACACTTAATCCACATTATACCTGTGAAACACTTTTTTTTTTTTTTATCAATTTAGACTCTGTTAGATTGTTTTCACCCTTTAGTCTCTTTTGATTTAATCAGAAACTATTTATACACCTGGAATAAAAGGAAAACACAAAAATAAAAAAAATGTAACACAAATGCCTTTGTCGGGTAAAAAACACTTTAAACCCAAATATCATGGCGATAAATGCGAGATGAAACCACACCACTAACTATGTAGGTAGGGGGTAGGGTGGATCGAAGGTATAAAGAAGGACAGCTCCAAAGCACTTATCATAACAGAACAGCAAATAAATAAATCGCCGAACAGGGAAATTAACCCGACATAAGCATTCTAGGGTTAAATATGTCCAACTATGGGTATGGGCTTCACAACCTGTTCCCAAGGCCCACTACTCCTCCTACATACCATACACCTCCACATGTCACACTTCGGCGCAAACACCCACCGTCCATATTGAATACATGCTAGGGATGTCTCATACAGGACTAATGAATTGGTATTATCAGGGGTATTTTTACGTGTCGACGGGTCTTTTATTAGATCAGTATAATCTGCTTTATGAAATTCAAAACCCTAAACTGTTCCCTTCCCCAACCGGGATTCGAGCCTGAGCCCACTAGGATTGTATGCCACCTTTCTACCGATTCAGCCACCGTCTGCCATGTGTCGGTCCAATTAAACAGTCGATTGAGGTCACTCTGAATTGCCTGTGTCTGTTCTGTTTCCAGTATTAGTATCATCAGCAAATTTGGATACTTTGCAAAATAAACCCCATCTACATCATATTTTTTAATAATAAAACAGAACAGGACCCGATATTGAGCCCTTTTGCTCTCCACCTGTAACATCTTTCCAGTCTGATTCTTTAGCATTTATTACAACTCTCTCATTATGACCAGTAAGCCAATTATCATCCCATCCAAACACATTGCCTCTGACTCCATGCACCTTCAATTTCCGATGTGGTCTTTTATGGGGAATTTAATCAAACACTTTTTGAAAATCAAGAGAGTCAATGTCAGCAGATCTGGTCTCATTGTATACACTGAATATACCATATTGTAATGTACCGTTTATAAAGAGTCCATGATGTTTGCAAGCATTGGCCATGGTCGCCTGATGGCACCTCTGCACGCCGCTCAATTTGTGGCAGCAAACTTATTCAGTCTCTTATCCCTGAGGTCATACTCAGTGACCTCGTCCAAGGTAGTTTTTGGTCTGCCTCTTCCAACTCTACCCCTGAAATCTCACCTTCTGCACTCATATGTCATCCTCCATCCTCCCAACATGCCCAAACCATCTCAATCTGCCTATCCTCATCAAAACACCAATACATTCATGTCCCATTCTTTCTCTCTACACTTCCATCACAATCCTAGCTCCCCGCCCCCCAGGCCTCGCATTCAAGGACGCACTACACATCATTTAATTGTTTTTTTTTTCTTTTTTGTACATATGAGTTTATGAATATTTTCTTCCTTTATTGCCCAGGTCACACTACCACACAGCATTATTCTCCTAACACATACCGCACACAAAGATCCCTTTTCACAGCAAGAGGGCCCTCTCAATGTTAGGAGAGGCAACAGTTCCGTGAACTTCCACCAACCACTCCTTACCCTAGCTACAGAGTTAGCTCCAATCTCGCCTCAAGCACATAACATGTCCTACCAAATAACAAAACTCCTCCACACACTCATGAGATTCTCCTGCAAGATCAAGCTTTTCATGCCTTTCAGTTTCTACATGCTCTTCCCGACACACCGCACACACGAAATCAGCATTATTTTGCAGCCTACCATACCACTACATCTCTTATGCTCCCACTTGTCACAAACACTACATAATATCGAGTTACTTCCCACTCCCTTGTGGCAAACAGCACATGATCACACTCCTTCTGCTTTGACAGTATTGCCATCAGCCCTAGATATCGTTGCTTTTGTTTTATTCACGTTTACTCGCCAACACTTGTACCTCATTCCACCTCTCCATTTCCCAAATCTCTTCACTCCCTCCTTTCAGCATTCAAGTCATCACCATACATCTCGCATCGGAGTCCATTTCTGTAGTCACGTGAGAGCTTCAGCACTATAACAAATAAAGGGCTCAAGACTGACCCCTGATGCACATCAGCATTCATGGAAGACTAGTCACTCAAATCTCCATTCACTCTCACCTAGGTGTGAGCACCCACATACATAGCCACGACCTCTCCAACCAGCCACTCCTCGATCCCAAGGTTTCTCTTTGTCCACTTCACAACTTTCCTATGGACTTTGTCAATGGCCTTCTCCAAATCAACATAAACAAAATATGGCTCTCTTTTCTTTTTGTACATACTTTTCCTGAAGCTCTCAGACAATAATTAAGGCATCAGAGGTCCCTCTGCCTGGCACAACCCCACACTGTATTTCATCAGTGCTAACTCTTTCCCGTATCGAACCCTCTAGGACTCTTTCCATTATTTTCATTAACTGATACCAATGTCAAAATCGTGTGTACATCCATGTGGTCTTCAGTTTATTCTTAAGTCGAAAAATTGTATTGGTGATGATCACACAGTGTTCTAAGCTTAAGAAAAGCAAACCAAGACCATTATTGTTCATGTTACCAACACCGTGGTAGCTTATGATGCTTTGCCAGAGGTGATTATATTTTCCTAGTCTGACATTAAAATCTCCAAGCCGAATGAGTTTGTCACTGTGTGGTATTAAGCGAATAGTAGCATTCAGAGTCATAAAATGAATCTTTGATAGTGTCCTCAGAGTCAAGCACTGGGTCATAGGCACTGATGAGTGTTGCATAGTGGCCCATAGGGATGGGTATGCACCTGAACATCAACCTCCCTGATATACCCACCAATGATTCATGGATCTTCTGTAGTAAGTTGTTTCAGATTGCAAAGCCAGGACCATGGTTTCTTCTTACATTGTTTGGGTATCCCCAGTAGAAACAGGTAAACCCTTCTGCTTCTATTAGGTTGCCGTCTTCTGAGAGACCAGTCTCAGACAAGGCAGCAATGTCAGTATTATATCTTTTCAGTTCATGGACAGTAAGAACATTTCTATGGCATGGTCGTGTGTCTTAGTCTCAAGCATGGTTCGTATATTCCAAGTAGCAAGAGCCAGAGGGATTCTTTTTGCTTTTCGACCACAGTGTGGGATGCCTTGCAGATGCGCTTATCTGTCCAGGTGGTGTGGAGCAGCAAATGTTTGGGTTACCTTTTCAAACTCCTCCCCGAGAAGGGTAAGTAGTCTGGCGTCTGTTTCCGGCTGCATAGTCGCACTGGATGCTGCTGAAGGCATAAGTTGCTCCTATGTCATCATACCAGCGACCATTGGTCCAGTGCCACCTATGGGGAGGAGCAGGAAGGGAAGACATGTGCTTGAACTTCGAGAATAACCAGAGGTAAAGGTCACAGGACAAGGCCAAAGGTTTGACCCTTTAGCACATAGTTTTGGCTACATTTGACTCAGCCTTAGGGGAAAGGTTTATGGTTAGCGAAGGATAAATGGGTATGATTTCACAACATTTGCCCAACGTCAAGGCAACAGGGTAAGGTCAATAAAACATCTAAGTTTCTGATCCAAATTCGGTTGATGGACTAGCATCAGATGCTGTCAAAGGTCAAAGCAATCAGCCAAAGGTCAGCTTAACCCCTACACCGCGGGCATGTTTACCAATGTTTTGCGTGTGCCGCGGGGTTATTCGGGCTCCGACAGACTCTCAAAAAATATTTGCCAAAAATCAGTTATTAGTCCTAGAATATTAAAATTATATATGCTTATGGCACATACCTTCAGCTTTCTCCTGGAATGTTTGTTGAGCCTTCGTCTGTTACCGTAGGACTTGTGGAGACCTCTGAAATTGAGTAACGAAGTCTCCACTTTACACTTCCCGACAATCCGTAATATGATTACCACAGCCAGATATTAACACTATAAACACTACTCTATGATTTTCAAGTAGTTTGGGATCCATACCCCCCAAAAAAACCACTGTGAAAGCAATGAAAATTACGAGCGCGTCTGACCGTCGCACTTGCGCTAGTTCGCTCTTGGTACTCTGTCATTTATTATTCATAAAACCCTCACACTTTATATATTTCTATTACTATATAACACTTATATATATCTACAGTCTTTATCCATAAGCTTCCTTCAGTAGTATTAGTTTATTGTCACTGTAGGGATTCAATTTCTTTCAGTAAAATACGTAGCATTCACTTTCTCGTCCTGTATACTAGCATTGAGAGTGAATGTCACTTTCACCCTCACTATCCTAACTCATAGTATTCAGACATGCTAGAGTGAAACTTTCACTTTCATTACTCCTAGGGTATACTGTATACTCGTATTCTTATAATACTACTCATTTACATTTCTATTTACCTTCTCTATTTTATTTACGTTATTTACATTTCTATTTTATTTACACTGTGTTATGCACTGTCACTTGAAGTAACTTATAAAACTATTTTCCACTGTTCACGTATATTTACATTCATTACTTTCACTTGCTGTTTACACATTATTTACACATTATTTACAATTCCACTTACACTGTTTTACTCAATAGAAAGATCGTAGTCACTCTTTTATCAATTGTCAGCCCTTTACCTCTTTCCACACGAGGTTTAGTAGGGGGTAAAGGTCACAGGGCCCTTTGCATGGGGGTGAAAAGTCCCTGAAGCTAACAAGAGCGAACAGACGTACCTCCACGTTGGAAGATGAGAGTTAAATGATAAGGGTGGGCCGGGGTGGTGGCCTACCTAGGGAAATTCATTACTGCCAATGTTAGCCTCTTGACACAGCTAATATATAGCATTGAAATGATTGGCAGGAAATCTAGAAAATACATTATAAATTAAGTAGTTCCAGGTGAATGTAAATATCACTTAGCTTCTCCCTTCCCTCCTTATATATTTATTACGAAAATAGATTATACGGCATATTTCAAGTGGAAATAAACAGCGAAAATTAGCGAACGAGTGCATGTGAGGTGTTGTCAGGTGATAAGTAGCCAATTCCAGGTGTATGGCACTCTCACTTACCTTATTTCTTTCTTGTATATATTATTTGGTATAAGAATAGGGCATAGGGCTTATTTCAATGGATGAAATCAGTGAAAAATTCCAGGGAAGATTTACTTAGTGTAGCACGGCCGGGCAGGCGAAAGGATAGGGTAATGGAGGGGGGATAGGGAGGGGAGTCAAGAACGGGGAGAAATGGCTAAATTGTCAACAATGGATGGGAGTACAGATGAGATTAGGAGTGCTGACTAGTGTTGGACATTGGCAGTACTGATAGATGATACAAGCCCCCACTTGGAATCCCGGGTGAATTCAAAATGACACAGAATCACAAAAGCGACGCCCGGCGGTATGATCCCTTGCTCCCAAGCGTCACGAAAGTGACGCCCCGCGGTTAAGGGGTTAAGAAGCGACTATCGTACAGGTGTTGTACTCTTAGTGCTCTTGCTTGTTACTTTTGTGTTTACTCATACAGGCTATCAAATACTTCTTAGTCAAAATAGAGCAATATTAATGTATATACATATGATGATAAATGAAACCTGATACTAAAATTTTAATATTTAGTGACTGCTATGGAGACTAGTTCATTGGATAATTTATTTGACACTCTGGCTCCTATCACACTGTTTTGTCAATAAAATCGTCTGACGTCAGCGGGAATACGAAAGAATACTACAGTTGTTATGGCCAGAAAAGGTTATTGGAAATAGGATTATTACTCAGGCTCCAGAGATTGACTTTCAGCTGACTAAATTCGTCTGACGTTAGCTGGAGTTGTCCCAACCCTAAAAAGTTTGAAGTGAAAACATGATAAAACAAAACGACTCTTTCATAGTTCAGATATGGAGACTTGCTTCTCACACAATATGGTTAAGATTCATTATGAATACAAGCTTGTATTCCCATTAGTCTCGACCATTAGGTAAGCAGCCAAATTCTGTCACAGTGATGAGGATTAATCTTTCATGAATGAATGAAAACTCTGAGACAGGCTTTAGTGAGCTTCAAATAGTGACAAGAAACAAAAGGGCTAAACAATAAATCAGAACATAATGGGCCCAGGGAAATTTGCGAGATTTTTTTTTTTTGGGGGGGGGGTTACCGTACTTTCGAGTTTAAAAAGATACTTCAGCATGAGTCCCTTTTTCAACCGTTTCGGAGATATAGTTAATTATGATCTTATGGGCTAATTACGAGTGAGACCTTTTTCGTTCATATGGTCAGTAAGCTAACTGTAGCATCCAAACGGTTAAGATTTGGATCCATGTTGATAAATCATTTTTTGCTGAAGTCAATCCTAGAAAAACCTTTTACAGTAAAAAAAAAAAAAAAATCCGGAGATAAACTATATAAGATAAACAGCGACTGGTTAAACTCTAGTCAGTCAGTTTGTTCATCTAACTACTGAGTTATATAACCCAGTTAGCTATTCTACCACTGCTTTATTTACTGTTCTCTAGATTATCTCTTCATTCTTCCACCTCTATTGAAGTGTATATTTCAATGTGTTATTCTGTCTCCATTTCCCAGAGCATGCCTCTAATTTTTCTACCTTCTCTTTTCCACATGAATGTGTGCCCCGTGCACTCATTATTTTCTTTATACCTCTACTATTTCTTCTACCTCTATTGATTATTCTGCATCTGTTGCTTGTCAGGCTGACTATTCTAATTCTTTCACTGACTGTTATACCGTACATGTACAGAACTACTTCTGTTTTGCCTGTTCTCCCCCATTAAAAGCGTTCGTGCCAGGGAACACGAGAAATACTGTACACATTCAAACTAGGTGACAAATGACCTTCCCTGATCAACATTTTGTGAGCAATAAAACCTAACCATCCCTCGAACATAAACACTCAAGAGACAGTTTCTGTCGGGGTGGTTTACCCCAATAAACCACTAGATGTTCTACCTCCACTGATTGTTCCCACCTTAGCAATTCTTCGTGAATCACTTGTTCTACTACCTGTCCTTTCAGTACCTGTAATACTTCCAGCACCTCTACTAATTGTTCCACATCAATCAACTATTCTTCCTAAAGGAATCTTTGTACTGATTATTCTCTTTTCGCCCCTACCAGTTCTTCTGCCGCTACTGATTGTTCCTCCTCAGTTGCTCTACCTGAATCAACTACTTTACCTCTGTTCTAATGGATGCACAGCTCCCTCAAGAAGCTCCTCCCCCCCCTCGGCTCTACCCTTCATTCCTACTGATTGTGCTATCCATAAGCTATGCCTGTATTTTATAAGATTAGTCTACCTCTATACCTCAGTTGATTTTCTTATTGATTGGTTTCCCCCGTATTTCCTCTACGCTGCATATCACCTTCCATCTGTACCTGTTCTTCTCATACTGTGTGTTCTCCATCATTAATCCTACAGACTGCTATTCATCTATACATTTCTCTATTTTGCTTCTGCTACTGATTACTATAACGGCTCTACTTCAGTTCCTCTACTCTGATTGGTCTTCATCCACCTGCTCTACTTCTACTGACTCTACCTCAGTCAACTATTCTCTTTTCCACGGATTGTCTCACTGCAGCATCAGACAAGTTCCCTCCTCCGCCCCACCGTGACCCTAAATACCCCTGCCTCCAGAGATACCTTGAGATAGGTGGCTTACATGGGACGCCTGTACCCCACCGTTACCAGATACTGGGGACTACGAACTAACCGCTTAATTAAAAGAGTTGGAGTAGGGATAACTGAGGGATGATGAGGCTGTACTACTGTATATTACACTACGCATATGGTGATTGGTGGTGGTGGTGATGATGGTGGTGAGAGGCGAGGTAATATTGGTGGTGGTGGTGGTGGTGGTGGTGAGCTGTGAGGTGAGAGTGATGATGGAGGTAGTGATTGAGTGGTAATGTAATTGTGATGATGGGTGGTGATTGATTAGGTGGTTGTGATGCTGGTAGTGCTAATTGGTGAGGTGTTTTTGATGGTGGTAGGGGTGGTGGTAATGGTGACTGACAGTATTGGTCGTGGATAGTGATCAGTGATGACTAGTGGTGATCCCTGATGAGTAAGGCTAATAATAGGTACGTAGATGTATACAACATATCCTGTTAATATACTGGTGATGTTTAAACA
This sequence comes from Coenobita brevimanus, assembly GCF_032717465.1. Classification (NCBI taxonomy): domain Eukaryota; kingdom Metazoa; phylum Arthropoda; class Malacostraca; order Decapoda; family Coenobitidae; genus Coenobita; species Coenobita brevimanus. The sequence continues at coordinate 28,408,215 of NC_137056.1, read as the reverse complement.
TATCAAAACTTTTTCTAAGTGGTTTTGTAAACAGACTGTAACTAGTAAAGCAATTTTATAGGTAAAAATGAAGCTTCAAAGAGGTAGACAATATGTCAAATACACTACATTTTGATTAATCACCTTTACTTTACACTGCCCTGGCTCGCGGTCCAATGGTAAAGCACCAATTCAGGGGTTAACCTCTTGATCCGGTGACCTGTTATACGGGTTTATTCTCGTTGCCCTCGGACTATATTGTGCATCTTAGGCAGGCCCTCTTGTTATGAAGGGGTTGGTGGAGGCTATATCTATCTTCTTTAGTTCGAAAAGTTTTTCCCAAGATGGAAAAAAATGGACTGATAGTATCAAAACGTAAATTTTAATAAAGTCATCGAACTGAAGGCATAAAACCATGGCCTATATGCAACGGTTCAAATCCGCTAAAAGCGACAGGGAAGGTAAATTAGAGTTATCACTCTCCCTCGGACGAGAAGCTTTGATCCTGTGGTGCACTTCATATGGAGTGAGGGTTGTGTTTTAAGTGAAATTGAAGTTTCGAAATTTCGTTTCTTCTACAATTTCATCAGTACAATATACCTCAGTATCATTTTATATGATAATAATGCAAACCTTACCGATATTACGACAATATAAAAATGCAAGTTAATCGCCAAGAAAGATGTGCAACGAAGCCTCATTTATCATCCAAAATACAACTTTGATATAGTTACAGTTTATACAGACCCTGTTTCCTCACATTCGTTTTGCAGATGGTTACACCGTTAACCCCTTCAATCCCATCTCATTAAGCCTCTCCTTAAATATTGCGAATCTTATTGTTGTGGCAAATAATATTATTTTTCTTTGCGCTTCTTTTCTTAGGTCTTGATGGTACTATACAGGAAGGTACCAACCCACGTACTTGTGCCAAATATAAATGACCTTGACCTATTTTCGAAGGTCATATGCTCATTTTTGGTGCAGAAACTGCATATATGAAATTGAAGTACCTAAGAAACTAATTGAGATTCAGCTATTTGGTTGAAAATCTAATGACAAAAAATTCTGATGAGAACTTGAGCTGAATATTTTACCCATTTAGCCTAGTGGAGAGTACTGAATTCAGATCTACTCAGTGTTTTCTTTGCAACACTTTTTGGAGAAAACCACAACAGCTGCAAACCTGTACCTTTACAGAAACATAGCTGTGGTCCGTCTCATTATCTGAAAGGAATATGGCTACAGTTAGGCATACAGTTAGCCAGTTGTTGAGACAAATGTACAATGTACCCATGCTTCATCTATTTCTTCCACAATTTTGTCTTCAGATCTTGTTGATATTACACATGAAGCTACCTCAGGTTAATCTAAGTACATGTTCCAAATATGAATGACTAACTACTTTTAAAGATCACAGTTTATCATGCTAAAATTTCATAACTCATAATTAGTAGACCTCAAAAACCATTTATGCTATAGCTATTTGGCATATAGTCATACAAAAAATGTTTCTCTGATATTCTGTTTAATAAATTTTAAAATCTGCATAAATTCAAATGATATATTAATCAGACATATTATGTGAAAAGGAAAATGTTGAACACACCATTAGCCAGTTATTAAACATATTTATAATAAAAGAAATTACAGCTTTTCTAGTTTTCATTCTTACTGTGTTCTTATTATCATACAATGTATAAATAATGGTATTACATTCTTCAATAAAGCCTCGTAATAATGGTACAAATAAGTAAGGTCATTAGGAAATCCAAGACGATCACAGTCAAAATGAAAACCATTGATAGTTTTTGGTGGTTATAAGCTAAATTATAGTATAATTAAGAAGAAGAGTAACTGTAATAACAGAGCCAAACGAAGGTTATTACAGTAGAAACTTTTGAATACTGTGATCTGAAGTTGTTCCCAAAACATAAGGTTTTATTTTAAAGTGAGTTAAAAAGAGATGCCCAGTTGTAGTGAACAACATAAATGAATGAAAGTCTTCTGCTTTAAATACCCAAAAATTCCTAAGTTACAGATTCAAACATATTGATGGTATTAGCTATGGAAGTTGAAAAAAAATCACAAATGTTTATTTATACCACCATAAATAGTTATGGCGAGGCTCCCTTATTGTGGCTACAGTATAACTAAGTGGGTAACTAATTTATTTTATTTTTGTCACTTCCTATTGTTTTCAGTCTGTTGGGAGATACCAGACTCTACTGAGGTTAACGTACAATGTTTTTAACCTCGTAACTACAAATAATTATTCCAGAATTAACTTAATAGTCTGGAAATAGTATAAACAGAATAAATGAGTATTACATCTGAACGGGTTATCAAGAATATCCAAAGACACAGGTAATTCCAACTAGAGAACTCAAAGTGACTTCATACTTCTTAACAGCAATCAAAATGATAAAACCTGCTTAGATTTATGTGCTGGACTAGTATGAATATTAATATTAGGAGAATTAAAAGAAGAGATGACAGCTTACTGGCAGAAACCAGTGCTCTTATTAGTAATAGTCTCCATAAATGCCTTCACTATCATGACGTATTTTGACATTTTTGTTCTAGCCAATACCAGATGAATTTAGACCGTCGCGGGTGTTGAGTGTTTCCATAAGTGTTCATCTGTTCATCTATATATTTTTCGATCTATATCAATTTGCATTTTTTTTTTTTTTTTTAGTAAACCTTTCAGAACAATCTTTAAATTCCTTCATGGTGTGCTGTGGATGACAGAAACGTCATGGACCTCTCTCTCTCTCTCTCTCTCTCTCTCTCTCTCTCTCTCTCTCTCTCTCTCAGACACATGCCAAGACGATGTTCATTAAGATACGAAGTCAAATATGGAGCCAGCATCATTCGATCACGTCACCAAATAAACTGATACACACATGACGACGCCTGTGTGTGTGTGTGTGTGTGTGTGTGTGTGTGTGTGTGTGTGTGTGTGTGTGTGTGTGTGCGTGCTTCTTAAAATATAATCGTGACACTCGCTTACTTCGGTATGGTATGCTTCTCTTCCAGATTACCAACACTGTCATCATCATCATCATGTCTGTCATCACCATCTGCCATAATTATTACCAGTTATCAGCATTTTCTTCATCATCTTCGTCCTAATCACAGTCATAAACTCATGACACTCGAATACTCGGCTAGGGTACGCTTTTATTTCTCATCATTTTCATCATCACCTCATCATCAATATCGTCATCGCTGTCAGCATCAATATCATGTCGTTGTCATCCTTATCGCCATCATCATCATCATCTTCTGCATGTTAGTCAATATTCTTTTGTTCTCTTAATAAAAACTACAGGGATAGACGCTAAAGAGAAATTATAGGACAACATTGTCAAGTGTTTATAAACTGCTTCAAAACACAATCAATCCTGTATATCATGTAGTTACCTACATCTTTACACTGACCTCTGTGACTTACTCTTAATTACTGGAAATTATCCGATGTTTGTTAGAATATCATAATACCAATGCCCCAGACATGAAAAGTTTAATGTTACTCTTACCAGTATTAATGATCTCATTGTTAATATAATGATACCAATGCCCCGGACATGAAAAGTTTAATGTTACTACTACCAGTATTAATGATCTCATTGTCCTTTGACTTACCCTTCACTGAATAATATCGTTTGTCGTTACAGCTGGAATAGAGGATTCGCGTTTTCGTCATGAATGATTTAACATTGGAACAGAATGACAGAGTTGCCCTAACAATGAAAATGTTAATGGTACCACCACCAATAATCTCAGGCATCTACACTCACTCTCAGCTTAATAAAATCGCCCTGCGTTCCCTGGAATAGGAAGCGTCGTCAATTCTATTTCCCTAAACACATCTCATCAAACTTTCACTTAAATACAATAAAATCGTTTGATACCATCATAAATAACAAAAAGCAGTCAAACAGTGCAACATCTGCACCCACAGAACTGGTCTAAGGGCTGAATTTTTGGCATGGCTGTGTGACCTTATCTTCCACAGAGTACTCTCAAAATCGAAAGCAATTTCATTTTTGCCTAATCCTTAAAGCTTCCACATTTTTCGTTCAAATCATATTTAAATTATTTGAGTTCACTTTGCCCTGTGACCTTGACTTTTGACCTTGTCCTGTTACCTTGACTTTTGACTGATTATTCTCAAAATTAAATGACAATAGAATGTTCTGGTCAACTCACAGTTCTTTCAATAATGACTTTAGCAAGTCATCACCCATTCCTCCACTAAAATCTTCAGATGGCAACATTACAAATGACCCGCGTGGGAAAGCGAATATCGTTGCCAGTACATTTAGAATTCTACCACAGAGAAAGTCAGCCAGAACGTCCCAGGACTAGGACTTGACACTTCCGAAATTGTTCCACTTATAATACGGACTACATACATGCAATCCATCCTAGACAATTGTTTTCAAAAAGTGTTCCCCAGAACTTGCCTCTGTTCTAACTAAATTATTCAGACTGCATAAGTACTTCTTCATTCCCTAATTCATGGAAAGAAGCTAATATCCACCCCATTCCAAAGACAGGAAGTTCCTCCGACCCCTCTGATTACAGACTAATAGCTATCACATCTTCTCTTTGTAAAGTATTTGAAATTGTAATTAATAAGCACATAGTTAAACACACTGAATCCAACAACTTAATTAGTGAGAGACAGAATGGTTTTCACCATGAAAGATCCACCATTGACATACTCAATCTCCTGACTCATACCATCCATCATTCAATTGACCAACATGGAGAAACTCATGCAGTATCCCTTGATATTTCTAAAGCTTTCAACAGTGTGGCACCGTTCCATGCTATCCAAACTCCCTTGCTATGGACTAACGTCTTTTGTTCCTCTGTTTTCCTCATATCTCACGAACAGAAAATAAGAGTAAAGCCCCTGTCACACATACGCGACTCAAGGACCGACCGCGGAGCTACTCAAGGTCGTAACACATTTTTTCATCAATCGTCCCTTGAATTGCCGGCAAAGCCTGGACTCTTTAGGGCTCTTGTCGCACCTCACGATTTGCCAAAAGTCATGTCACAGTTGCGTTGCAGTTGGGAGTGTCATATGTCAGTCGTGAAGCAGTCTCAGCTCAATCTGATGCGTCGTGATGCGGTCGTTGAGTGTCGTGATGCTGTCGCCGACAAAAAAAACACCCACCTGCTACCACCCACCTGCCTCCTGCCACCATCCTCCTGTCACCACCCACCTGCCACCACCCGCCTGCCTCCTGCCACCATCCGCCTGCCACCACCCACCTGTCTCCACCCACCTGTCTCCATCTACCTGCCTCCACCCACCCGCCACCACCCACCTATCACCACCCACCTGCCACCAACCACCTGCCACCACTGACCTTCCACCACCCATCTGCCACCACCCACCTGCCACCACCCATCTGCTCCACCCACCTGTCTCCACCCATCTGCCTCCACCAGCCACCCACCTGCCTCCATTCACCTGCCACCACCCACCTACCACCACCCACCTGCCATCTGCCACCACCCACCAACCACCTGCCACCACCGACCAGCCACCTGCCACCACCCACCTGCCACCTGCCTCCAACAACTTGCCATCTGCCTCCATCCGCCACCCACTTACCCCCCTGCAACGATCTTACTCACCTACCACTTACCCACTTACCAATTACCCACCTACCACTCACCACCCACCTACCACCCAACCACCCACCTACCACCCAACCACCCACCTGCCCACCGACCAACCAGAGCCTTCCTGATTGCTGACAACTCCACTGATGAAGTCAGCTAAAAAAAAAACCTACTTTTGTTTAATAAAATCTGGAAATCAATTACCATACATCAATTTCCTCTGTCTTTATACCTGTTTGATGTGAGGTTGGTGTGGATACTGTGGGGTTGGGATGGTTATATAAGGTGGGGTTGGTGTGGATACTGTGGGGTTGGGATGGTTATATAAGGAGGGGTTGGTGTGGATACTGTAGGGTTAGGATGGTTATATAAGATGGGGTTGGTGTGGATACTGTGGGGTTGGGATGGTTATATAAGGTGGGGTTGGGTGTCATTGGTGGTCCAGGTGTGATGCCCCACCACACACTAGGTGTCATTGGTGGTCCAGGTGTGATGTCCCACCCCACGCTGGGTGTCACTAGTGATCCAGGTGTGATGCCCCGCCCCATGGGTCGGTCGTGGGGGGGTTACGGGGGTGTTGTGAGGGGGTTGGGGTACATTTCCCAAATGCGTCACGCAGTCGTGTTGCGTTCGTGGGCTGTCGTGTCACGGTCGTGGTTGACAAAAATATGTTAAATTTCAAGTCTGAAGACTCGTAGCTCCATCGCCACGTGGTCGCCTCACAACCTTGTCACATTCTCTAGGACGTCACGACTGGTCGTGAGGCAGTCATGACGCGGTTGTGAGGCAGTAGTGAGCAAAGCAGACTCAGGGCCAGTCGGGAGGCATGGGAGGCAACTAGGACATGACCTCGAGTTGTGCCACAGTTGGCCCTTGAGTCGTGTATGTGTGACAGGGGTTTGAAAGTAGATGATATATATTCCATTTTCCACTCTATCAACACCGACATGCCACAAGGATCAGTTCTGACGCCATCCCTATTCCAGGTTGATATTAATGATCTCTTATCTGTCACTCACAATTCCATCCATTCATATGCAGATGACTCAACACTTTACAGTTCATTCACACTCAAACACCCATTTACAAAGTTTAATATCTCTTACTCTCAACTCAGTACAGCCATCTCCATAACTCAAGACTTATCTGAGATCAGTGAATGGGGACAAAATAACCTTGTCTCATTTAATGCTAGTAAAAGTAAACATACAGTATATAGTTTACTAATAGACAGATATTGCCAGATTCGTATATTACCTTCAGTGATATTAATATTCCCACCTCCAAAAAAGGATTGACATTCTCTGTGATTCACTTAACATTGCCCTCAGCTGGACCTCTCATGTCAGATCACTTGCTAAAACCGCCTCAAAGAAACTTGGATTATTGTACAGAGTCAGTAACTTCTTCATTGACGAGCAGTTAGCTATAATATATAAGAGTCATGTGTGCTCTCAGCATGAATATTGCTTACTCTTGTGGAATAGATGTGGATAGGTTGCAATAAAACAACTAGACAAAATTCAGAACAAAGCTGTTGGAATTATTAATAACCCAGCTTTTATAAATAAACTACCTCCCCTACAAGTAAGAAGGAATCTTGCCTCCTTTGCATCATTTTACATATTCTTTTATGGCAAATGCTCAGACGAAGTTACGTCCGTTGTGCCACCTTTCCATGCTTTCCCTCGTGCTACACGGGCATTTGGTAGCGCTCATGAGTGGAATGTTACACAGCCATATTGCAGAACTTCTGCTATCAGAATTCTTTTATAACCCAAACCCATCTATCCACAACTTGCTTCCCCGGAGTTATTTCCACCCAAACTTCAACCTACAGCTGTTCAAGTCCAACTGTTACAGATATTTTATGAATGGAGGACGCCAGTGATCTGGTGTGTGTTTTTTTTTTATGCATTTGTTTTTCCTTCCACTGCTCTGTTTCATAAAAAAAAACAAGGAAGGGAGAAAAGTGACCCGGTATAAAAGAAAATTGCAAAATATACCAAACTGGGCAAATGGAAAAGTACACACGAACAATGGAACAAGTATAATCACGACAACAGGAAAATGGAGACAATTTGAACAGGAGAAACGGGAACGACAAAAAATAAATATTAAACAGATAAGGAATATTTCAAATAGCCAAGAAACCATTAAAAAAAAAAAAATGAAAGGCTAACTGGCAAATAATACCGTATATCAAAGGTATATCCTATTTCACTCGCTTCCAAGGGTAGAAATCCTAACCAAGGACAGTACTCCAATTCAGTGAAGGGTGATTGACCAACTTGCTCCCCTTATGGCAACAGATGATCAAGAAAGCTGCAGTCACATTTTGACGATCAAATCTACGTATGGCCCTTACTCCCAGAGAAAAGGGAAAAGGTAAAGCAGTCAATAAGCACTAAGCAAAAATAAAGAAAAACTGATATGGGTAAACAAAGTGGATAACAAACAAGGGATAACAAAACATGAAAACATATGCCAAAAAGGGGGGGGCGGACTGGAGAATGAAGGCAGAAAAAGTGTGTCACGATGAACACAGAGATTTCTGAAGATTAGTGAAGACTCTTTGTCAAGAAGTTTGTACCACTCTGCTCTCTTGGGGACTGTTGTGGTGGTGGTGCTGGTGCAAGGATTATCACCACCATCTGAGCCGTCAGTATCATCATCAGCCATTAACACATTCGTTTAGCTCACTAACACCAACACTCAGAATAACCACCAAAGTCACCATTACAAGCACTAGTAGTCACTTGCATCAGCAATCATTAACACCGTGATCATGTCATTAACCCGCCCCGTCCCGTCAACATATGGGTACATTGCAACATTTTGCATTTGCCAGTCCCGGCGACGTACTGGTACGTCGTGCAATTGCAAGGTCCCTAATTTGCACAATTTTCAATTTTCGTGGGTGATTTTTCGTACTTATACACGGGACACCTTCCTCTATTCCTCTACAAGATGCCAAGCAGGGACAATGCCTTACACCACATAACCTCCCCCCTCCCCCCCTCACGCCATTGTCTCGGCAATTCACCTGTTACCAGTGACCTGGCCAGTAAAGATATTCAGGGCCAGAGTGATTCCCCAATCGATGACAATGTGGAGGACAAAGTTTACATAGCATTAGAAGAAGAAACAGTCAGAAATAATGATCAGGTAATGTGGCAAAAAAAGGTCAGGCATGGTGAGTGAAACAATGCTTATAATGCCTATATTACTGCTTGAAAACCAATATACTCTCATACTACATATAAATTCGTACCAAGTAAATAAATAAATACCGTTTATGAGTTGTGTAAAATAGTTACCCTCCCATAGAACTCGTTTTCTTTGGTGCCAGCATGTTAGAAAACCCAGTCAGAAAAAAGGAGGAACTCCTACCTGGATCGAGTATTTTAAACCTCAGGTGAGCGATTTCTCTATGAATTTTCGATGTTTCTCACCAAAAGCCAAGGTTTTAGCCAAAAAATTTTTTTTCGAAAATACCTCGGGATTGGGGGATGTCGGAGGTGCGGAAAACCTCGGGACGTGACGGGTTAATATCACTGTCACCATCAACTGCGCTATCCCCATTATTATTATTACCTACTAACCGGCTTTAGACTATCAAGCATTAACGCCACCAGATGTTATCACCACCACAAATGCCAACAAGATTAACTATCGCCATGATATTACCAGCTCTCCTTGTAGTACCAGCAGCTAACGACACCATCATCAACAACATCACCACCTTCATCCATTCATGTCAGAAGTCTCAGCCTCTTTGCTCTTTGGGGACTAGTGGAAATGTTGCAAGGACTACCCCCACCACAGCTAGTAACCCTGGTCATTAATAGCATGAAAAATCTCAAGCATCACCATTTCCACGGTCAGCATGATAATCACCAATCGAAATATACCAGACACCAGACATCACCAATAGCACCGTCACTAATACTATGAGTCAGTATTACTAGCACCATCACAAGCACTAGCACTGTTACCATAATTATTATTGTTACCACCATTTATCATAGAACTTTTCATCACTATCACCATCACTAACACAATCACTAGAATCACTGCTATGACTATCATCACCACCATCGTCACCAGCACTTGGAATCATTAATACTAGCACCAGAAGTCACTACCAGCACCATTTGCTCCTCACACCATCACCATTAACACCATCAGTAACACCATAAGTCATTAGGAACTGCATAAAAAATCACAGTCACACTCACTGTTACTGCTAGAACAGCATTCATCGTTTTTGTTGAACCCTCTAAAAGGCACGACTAAACTTCTTATCAGTCAATAATTGGAGGGATTAGGGAAAGGATACAGGCAGGACCAGAAGCCAAACACATCCGTCGCTCAGTCTACAATGGCTGTGAGAATAGTCAGGCAGCGGCCAGGTTGCAAACTCAAAATTTCAAGTGTTGCTAGACTTATTTCTAAAAGTCGCTAAAATGTTGCTGAACTCCCCTTCAAAGTCGCTAGATATTGTTATCCCCATTTTTATCATTAATCTATAGTTTCGTTATATCGACACTTAAAATATTTGGTAATTACCAGAAAATTAGAGCTTGGTCAACTAATAACCTAATGCTCAGTTTAATGTGCCTATGTAATTACTAATTACCCACAGAAAACTGCACCCCAATTTTCCTAGTCGTTGTCGTTAGTAATGTTGATAGTTCTGCTGCAGGAAGCTTGTGAAATGCTTACTTGTTCCCAAGTAATCTCATTTTACTCATTCAGAATAATTAATTTCTCTTAAACTATCTAGCAGCTTGCATTTCAGGTATTACGTCATTTTAAATCTTATGCAGGTTTTGGTGAGAGATGCCTTTTCGTGGTGACACTGATATATGCAGGTGCCTATGCTGTCTGGTTACACAAAATTGTGTCCTCAGTACCTTAGCTTTGCAGGAAGGATGGTGAACTATAGAATAAGGCAGCAGCACCCTGCAATTCACTGGACTCAGTTTCAGAGGAGCCTTAGGCAGCAAGATTAACAATAAGCCATGTTATATCCATATCGTATTTTGCCCATTTTATGTTTGTAAGATTATACCCAAACGAGGCAAGCACCGCCACCACAACTTATGCGCTGATTCGTGGCAAAGCGGTGTCAGTGCTGTACCGTGTGGAGGAGTTGTCGACGAGAACATCGAACTGAGACTGGCAGGAAGTGGGCGTGTCCATGTACACTGGCAATAAACTCAAAATTTGTGCTGTTGTTCTAACGCCAGTCGTTAGATAAATATATAGTGTCCCTGAGACTGGAATAATACATGAATACTGATACATTTACAAAGTTCTCCAGCACTGTCACTAGATTTCTACGAATATCTCTAGACCTTCTCCATACCGCAAACCACTGAAAAATGTCGCAAAATAAAAACTAATATCTCTAGATCATGTGACAAAGTCACCAAACTGGCAAGCCTGGCAGGGGCCTGGGCGGGGGTCAGTGTGTTGCTGATACCAGACGTCTCTAAACTGAAAAGTTATTCGCATTTATTTATGTTCAATTACCTGTCTTTTTTCGTATCTTTTAGTGATATGTATAGAGTATATATAAATTATGTATATTATAATCTGGGAAGCTCTGAACCCCATTCACATAAAAGATCTACTCCCTCAACACAACAATATAGGCATTGCCTGGTTGATGGACAGCGGGCTGGCTGGTGCTTCATATATAACGGTGTCAAAAAGGCCTACAAGGGCTTAAAAGGTCCACAATAGGATCCTAAACAAAAACATGATTTGTCAACATCGCCAAGCATCCTGTCAGACACAGAGAAGTGCTCAAGCCGCCCTGGGGGCTTTAGCATGGACTAGTTTTATGTTGGGACAGTGTAACTTCAGTGACTCATAACTTAAATCAGAGACAGGCGATAGCAGGCCGTCCCCCGCTGCTAGCAGAGTCAGGTAATCATGGTTTCACACCAACAGCAGAACTGTTACCATCATCACTATCACTGAGGATGCAACATTTATTACTGCTACTACTCTCGTCATCACTAGCACTGCCAGTCGCTAGCACCATCACGAGTACCACCAGTCACTGTCAGCTTGCACCACCAATATCATCACAAGTAAAAGCACTATTGTTCACTACTGCCACCACCACCACCACCATCATCATAATCAGTATCACCATCGTCATCCTTCTCATCGTCGTCGTTGTTGTCGTCGTCGTAGTCGTCGTCGTCGTCCTCCTCCTCCTCCTCCTCTTCGTCAGCGCAGTAATATCACAAGTCACTATCAATTAATGCCATAATCTGCATCACTATTGACATTATCATCAACGGTGTCATTACATCAATTAATATTTACAGCATCATTATAAATAACCACCACCAATACAGGATCAGTCACCACCATCACTACCACCAGCAGTTAACAATAGTATCTGTAACATCAGAACCAGCCTGACGAATTTTAGCTGTGGTGTGGTATTGTGGTTGTGATGGGATTACCTAAAAGTATCTCACAAGGATTTAATCTCCCTTTCATAATTGTACTAATAATAACTGGTTACCTATTCTAAACGTGTAGCCACAAATAGGAAGCTTGGCCATGACTCCGTTATGATTAACGTTGTTTATAGATATCTCCCTCCTGTAGAGGTTCGTTCGTTCGTTCGAAGATTTCCTGCACATATAGTGCAGGCCGGGCCATACATTAGCCCGGTCAGTGGGGTATGGGCTGGTTAAAAACTAGTAAGGAGGGAGTAAAATATAAATAAAATCTGAAGACCCTAAGGTAACTTCTTGTGTAACATCAAGATCTGAAGACAAAGATGTTGGAAAATGCATGTGTAAATTTTACATTTGTCTCAGTACCTGGCTAACTGTATGCCTTACAGCAAGTATATTCTTTTCACGTAATAAGATCGACCACAACTATATATCTGGAAAGTCACAGCCTTAAAGTTTTTTTTCTTTTTCTCTAAAACATGTTGCCATGAAAAAACTGAGCAGACCTGAATTCGGTACTTTCCACTAGTCCAAATGGTAAAGTATTAAGCCAGAGTTATTCAGCAAACATTTTTATCAAAGTATTTTTAACCAAATAGCTGTCTCAATTAGTTTCTGAAATATTTCAATTTCAAATAAACAATTTTTGGAATAAAAATGATTATATGACCTTCAGAAATAGGTCAAGGTCATTTATAACTGGCATAAGGACTTGGGTTACCCTAGGCTACCTTCATGAATAATATCATCAAGACTAAAGAAAAACAAAGCGCCAATAATAATGATGATAATAATAATGATAATAATAATAATAATAATGAAGAAAAGAAGAAGTTTCGCCATTTATATGGCGAAGCTTAAATAATAACAGCAGTAGTAATAACAATAATAAAAAAAAAAGTAGGTGTGCAGTGTCTTCTTATACGGTCAGAAGAATCATGGCAACTGCATGCCCAGTCCTGTGATATATTTACCAAATTCTTTGAAAACCATATGCTCACAATCCCCTATTTCTAGTCAATCCCGTTTTTGAAAATTTTTATTCATAGGAAGGGGCTGACTCTCCAAGAATCATTGGATGGTTCACGTTCTCCAAACGTCGCATTACGGATGAGAATCCATTGTACAACATGTAATATGTTATCAAACCTACATCTGCCCTCCGTTCACCGTTTTAGAATGATTAATTTGTTGAGGGTGGGGGGGACTTGCCACCGTAAAAATGATGGTTGAAATATCTAAAATTGCGGAAAACCTTCCCAGTATCCACCTGATCTAATCTGGGAAGTTTCAATCAAATCCATCAAAAGGCTTAGGTGGACACACACACACACACACACACACACACACACACAGCCTGAGTTTAGCGCAACGGTATAGGGCGCGTTGACGAAAATGATACTATCCTGTTTCGCACTACTACTACTACTGCTACTACTACTATTATTATTATTTTTATTATTATTATTATTATATGACTACTTACAGCTCTCGTAATACAGTACGGTATGGGAAGAGACGGACACGACTTACCTGAAAAAAAAAAAAAATGTTATCGATAATTGGAAAAATATATAGATTCTAAAAAGTTTTTCTACTATTCATCAATACATTGAAATAGTAACAGCAGCACTAATAAAACACAAATGCAGTTTGCTGAACTCGTGCACATTGTATCATGATACATGTCAGTATTTATTTGCCTGCGTAAAAAATTCCTGTTCACCTCAACTGAAAAGTTTTCACCATCAGAATATTTATGTTGGTACACTCAGTCCTTGATCTGTGACCTTGATATTTATGAAATATATATATGCCAAATACTTCAAGCGATTTTAGTCACATCACTCTGATGATACATTTATCTTTTCACTCAGGCCATCAACAGACAACCGTGTTTTCATATAACGAAGAATCTCTAATAGCGAAGTTAATAAAAAAGTAAATACCTAGCTCTCCAGTTCGAAAAGTTCCTTTTGATCAGATTGAAATAACATGGAAGTTGGAAAATTATTATTTTTCAATTACTGTACTGAGGGGACTAGTTGAGTAGTAGCCTAAACTGTTGACATTATATGGAGGTGAAGGGGAAAAAAAGGAAGAAATTCAATAGCTGATCACTTACAAATACCTACTTCGAGGTGTAGGAGCTGGAGACCAGGCTGCTGTAGTCCAGTGCATTATAAGGGTAGATGGCCACCCTACGCCACATGGTGGCATTATATGATCGAAAATCTAGGGGCTCGAATCCATATACGTTTGTTAGGCCGTCACTCCAAAGAGGCCGTTCCTATCACTTGATCACCATGTGCCATAACAGGAATAATAATAATAATAATAATAATTATAATAATAATAATAATAATAATAATAATAATAATTATTATTATTATTATCATCATCATCATCATCATCATCTGTCTATCTGTCTACAGCCAGACGCCTTAATCCCGTAAGGGGTGGCCACAAACAAATCGCCTCCATGTCACCCTGTCCCTCGCCATTTCACTGCCCTGCTCCCAGCTCACACCGCCCTCTCTCATATACCTCTCCACTCCATCGCTCCATCTTCTTGGCCTCATCATCCCTCTCCCCCCTTCCACCTCACTCACATACACTCTCCTCGCCAGTCTCTCGCACTCCATCCTCTCCACATGGCCAAACCACCTCAGTGTGTTTCTCCTAACGCTTCCTATCACATCCACATCACAACGCTCCTTTGTCAGTCTGTCTCTCAATGTGACTCCACATCCTCCTCTCATATAACTCATTTTATCGGCTCTCACTCTTGACTTGTGTCCCTCCAACAAGGTCCAAGCTTCACTTCCATACGTTACAGTAGGTATCACAATACTGTCATGCAGAAACTTTTTCACTTCCACGTGCACTTCCCTGTTTCTTACCACTGCTTTCAAAGAACCAACAGCCTTTCTTCCTTGTTGTACCTTTTCAAGTACTTCATCCTCTAAACTTCCATCCTTATTCATCTCATTAGTCAAGTACTTAAATGCGCTCACATTTTCCATTTCCTCCTCATCCAACCTCACTGTACATTCAGTGACTTCATTTCTCTCGAAGACCATAAATTTACTCCTCCCCCCATTCATGTTTAGATTCCGTTTCTTACACACTCTCCTAAACTCATTAATAATAATAATAAAAATAATAATAATAATAAGAAGAAGAACTAGAATTCTGAAACTACTGAAAAAATATATAAAGAACTCCACATTCCACATGATAATGCCACATTTCAGATTAGAAGGAATTAAAAAAAAAAAAAAAGAAATCCACACTTGTACTCAGATATGGTTTACAGTCTATGAAATATACACAGTATTTTGATGCAGGTCCAAAAATCGTCAACAAGCGTAAAAAATATTCATTTATTATCAATGTTTTTATGACATCTTAAAAAGTAAATACTCATAAGATTCTGAATATACTTTTGTTATCATTGTAGACCTAATATTAAGGGACTTTTGGTGTGACTCAAAATTTCTTAAGGATTTTGACCTGTGTCCTTGAGATCAAGGTTAAGGTCATTCATACTATGCAGATTATCTTCACTCATGACCCGCTATATATCCATAGAGTTTATTCAAAACTGGTTATATGCTTTCTAATTTAGCACTTTCAGGCTTTAGGCGACCATTTTGATTGTCCTCAATATCTCAAAAAGTACTTGTTGGATCTCAATATCAATACCCAGGTGCACTACTATATGTTGACAACTACCTACTGAAATATTTACAATGCAATCGATTTAGTAGTTTTTGCTGCACAGAACAAAATTTTAAAAAAATACCACAGAGGGTGCTACTGCAAGGGGAAAAAATGTGCCAAAAGAAGCCCGCAGCCGAGATATATCAGTCCTGAAAATGTCAAGTATCTACCTCGAACTGTCATGGAATGCCAGACTTCTAGACCTCCCCCCCCAAAAAAAAAAAAAAAAAAATCGCTACAATATCAATAAGAACTTCACAGAATGTGGAGTTGTGAGTAATAATAATAATAATAATAATAATAATAATAATAATAATAATAATGATAATGATAATAATAACAATAAAATAATAAAAATAATAAAATAAAAATAAAAAAATAAAATAATAATAATAATAATCTATTCTATCTGTCTATAGCCCGACTCCCTAATCCCGCAATGGGTGGCCGCAGACAAAACGCCTCCAAGTCGTTCTGTCACCCAACATTTGACTACCCTCCCCCCAACTCACCCCCTCTCCCTCATATACCTCTCAACTCCATCCCTCCACCTCATCCTCTGTCTACCCCTCCCTCTCCCTCCCTCCACCTCACCTACATACACCCTCTTAGTCAGTCTTTCATTCTCCATTCTCTTCACATGTCCAAACCACCTCAGTGTATTTCTCCTAATCTTCTCAACCACATCCACATCCACCCCACAACGTTCCTTCACTTCTTCATTCGTCAACCTGTCCCTCCACGTCACTCCACATGCTCCTCTCAAGTAACTCATTTCCACTGCTCTCACTCTTGACTTGTTCCCCTCTTGCAAGGTCCACGCCTCGCTTCCATACGTCAGGATAGGGATCACAATACTATCATGCAGTGACTTCTTAACTTCCATACTCACCTCCCTATTTCTCATCACTGCTTTCAGTGTACCAACAACCTTCCTTCCCTGCTGTACCCTTTCACGCACTTCATCCCCCAAAGTTCCATCCTTACTCATCACACTACCCAAGTACTTGAATGCACTCACATTCTCCATAGCCTCACCATCCAACCTCACTGCACACTCTGTGACTTCATTCCTCTCAAACACCATAAATTTACTTTTGTTTACATTAACTTTCAGATTCCTCCTCCTACACACTGTCCCAAATTCATTCACCAAACCTTGCAACTCCCATTCATCTTCACTCAACAATACTGTATCATCAGCAGACAGCAACACCGGAAGCTTCCAACTCTCACCCTCATTCATTAGAGCCACCTCCACATCCACTGCCCTACCCTGCACCTCCTTTACAACCCCATCCATGTATATATTAAACAGCCATGGAGACATCACACAACCCTGTTTCTGTCCCACATTGAGATCAAAGAACTCACTCAGCTCACCATCCACTCGCACTGTAGCCCTAGCTCCCTCGTACATACTCTTCACAGCACTCAACAATTTCCCCTCCACTCCATATATTCTTAATACCTTCCACATACCTTGCCTATCTATTCTGTCATAAGCTTTCTTCAAGTCCATGAAGGCAGCATACACTTTCCTTCCCTTCTCCAGATACTTCTCCACTAAACAGCTTAGAACAAATATCTGATCTACACACCCTTTTCCCTTCCTAAATCCCTCTTGTTCTTCTCCAACTAGCTCCTGTCATATGCCTAACCCTATCAATGAGTATTTTACCATATATTTTACCAGTCACACTAAGAAGGCAAATACCCTTATGGTTTCCACATACTTCTCTCTCCCCTTTTCCTTTGTATAAAGGAACAATTATACCTGATTTCCAGTCCTCTGGAACCCTTCCCTCTTCCCAAGCCAATCTACACAACTTCCATATCCACTCCACAACAATCTCACCCCCGTACCTAAGCATTTCACCACACACTCCATCAATTCATGGGGCCTTTCCCATCTTGATCTTCTTCATTGCTTCTACTACTTCCGTCCTACTGATCTCTTCCTCCCTCCTCTCATCTCTTCTTCTCCCAGCCATTCCCCAACCACTTGTACTCGCACTGCTCTCACTCTCTACGTTCAACAAATACTCAACGTGCTCCTTCCATCTCCTCAATTTGTCCCTCTTCTCCACCAACAATCTATTATTCCTGTCTTTCACTCCCCTGCTATTTCCCCTTTCACACTGCCTTACTTTCTTTACCTCCTTCCAAAACAATTTCTTACTCTCCCTCCATTTCACACTCCGATTCCTCCCAAACTCTTCATCCACTTTCTTCTTACTGTCCTTCACCAGTCTCTTAACCTCCCTTCTCCTGCTCACATATACCTCTCTCTTCTCTCTCTCATCTTCTCCCCTACCTCTACTCGCTAACCATTCACCATATGCCTTCTTCTTTTGTTCCACAGCTCGTTTCACCTCATCATTCCACCATGCTGTCCCTTGCACACCCTTGCATCTCCTCCTCACTCCACAAACCGCCTCACACGCTGCTCCTATCTCTTCCATGAATATCTTACATACATCTTCCACCCCTTCCATCTGCTCTAGCTCATACCTACCCAATCTTTCTTCCATTATGCTCTTATACTCTGTCATTTTCTCACTATCTTGCAATTTCTCCACTCTTCTCACAGGAGCTGCTTCCTCCTGTCTTCCCCTACATCTCCTCAACCACTTTCTTTGCAGCTCTACCTTGTCCATCACTAAGTGATGGTCTGAGACTCCATTCCCCCACCCTCTCCACACTCTTGCATCCAACACTTGTCTTCTCATTCGCTCATCCACACACACTCAGTCTATCATTGCCTTTCGTTCAACAAGTTCACCATCCATCCTCCTCATTACTCTCCATGTATAACGGTAGATCATCTTATGACGAAAGTAGGTGTTGGCTATTGCCAACCCCTTACAAGCACAGATGTCCACCAAAGCACTACCATTCCCATCTACTTCAGCTGGCACACCCCACTGACCAACCACTCCATCCACTCGTACATTCCCAACTTTGCCATTCATGTCTCCAATCAACAGCACTCTCTTGCTCCTCTCAAACTTGTCCATACACGCTTCTACTCTCGCCCAAAACTCATCTTTCACTCTTGCCACTCGATCCTCTGTCGGGGCATACACACATACAATCGCCCATGCTTGTACGAGGGGTGATTAGAAAGAAATGACAGTGAGTCCATAAACTTTTATTAGCATGAAAAACTATCAAACTATGACTCACATTCCTTCAAAGTACTCCCCTCCAACCTCTATGCAGCGTTCCATTCTCTTTCTCCACTTCATGAAGCAAGCGTGGTACTCTGAAGACGGTATACTTCGGAGTTCTGAATTGACGGTCCGTGCCAAGTCTTGGATGCGATGAAATTGCTTCCCAGCGATGGCAGATTTAATTTTTGGAAACAACCAAAAGTCACAGGGAGCCAGGTCAGGGGAGTAGGGTGGGTGGGGGAGCAGAGTTATACCTTGTTGTTCCAGGTACTGCATAGTGAGGCGAGCTTTGTGGGGTGCAGCATTGTCGTGGTGCAGCAAAAGGCGAGACCGACGGCGGGTTGGTGCGGTGTTGGCCTTGTGTTCCAAGACTTGTGGAAGGACCTGGTCTGTGTAGTATTGGGCTGTGATAGTGGACTTTTCAGGCATCACATCCACGCATATTGGTCCTTGAGAATTGAAAAAGATGGTGAAAAGGCGCTTCCAGCTGCGAAATTCTTCCTTCAAAATCTGAGGTCGAGGGTCTTCATCGCCCAACCACACCATGTTTGACTGCTTGTCACGGGTTGTGAAGAATGAAATCCAACACTCATCTCCAGTAGCAACATCTGAGAACCGTTTTGGACCATTTGGTTCAAATTCAGCAAGCCAGACACGACAAATCCTCACCCGTTCAGCCTTTTGCTCATCAGTCAACAAATGGGGTATCCATCGACAACACTTCTTCCTCAGGTGTAATTGTTCATGCACGATGTCATATGCACTCCCATAACTGATATCAAGCTCCAAGGCTAAGAACCTAAGAGTTACAGTTGGATCCTCGTCAATGATGGACCGTGCACGGACAGTTGTTGCTTCGGTCATGGATGTCCGGGGGCGTCCAGAGCGTTGTTCATCTTTCAATTCAGTTTTTCCTGCTGTGAAAGCACGAATCCAGCGGGAAACAGTTTCCAGGGAAGGAGTAGTGTCTGGATAAACTTGTAATAATTCCCCTAGAATCTCTGTTGCTTTCTTTCCCAGTTTCCACCTCGTAAAAATGTAGAACCTGCAGCCTTCTTTCGAGTAATCCATGTTTCTGGCCAGAGAGCAAAAACAAGAGTGAAGCATTCACTCGCAACAATAAAACAAGAAAAGTCAGGCATACGGCGACAAGTTCAAACTCGTAAGGACAGGCAACTCTGCACTCTCCTTGCTCCCCTACCTCCCATCATTCAAGGTTTTCATGTTATAGCACGAACTGTCATTACTTTCTGATCACCCTTCGTATACCTACTTTTATCCTCACTCATACAATCCTTGCACCCACTGTTCCATACTCTCTTATATTCTCCATCCACTTCTTGCTTATAATCAGACATACTCCCTCTCTTGCTCTCTCGTTCTTATTGACTCCCGCACATATACCTAAACCATATTCCCATTCTCTCAAAGTTTCACCTTACCATTTAGTTTCAGTCAATCCACATATATCCACTTTTTTATCCTCAAGCACCTGAACAATCTCTCTCTCACTTCATCATTCACTCCTCTCACATTCCACGTTCCCACCTTAAGAATGTCCTTTGTCCGTTCCTTAGTCGTCAACGTATGGTCCGTCCGGGTCCAAGGCGCTTTATTTGCTGTTTTAGTTAGTTCTTTTTATGGGGTGGGGCACTAAACCACCACCAACCCTTTTAGTCGCCTTGTACGACAAGCAGGGATACTGGGGGAGTATTCTTGAAACCCCCCTACCCCCAGGGGGCACTAATAAAAGCGTTTAAGTATCCAACTCTGCTCTCTCGTCTTTGCTGGCCACTGGGAAGGTGGTCGATATAGGTTTCTCTTGCTGTCAGTACCTCACAAGGGTACTCTGTGGCTGGTATTCGGGAAGGGTGGGAAGGACTGCCCTAGTACGAGTACACATAGTTAAGGCAACACTGACGCCCCCATCTGTACTCTCTTCTTGCAGGTAGACTGGCTAAATGATCTCACTTCTCCACGAACACCTCCAGTAGCTCATGGCACTCCGGCATGGCCCCTGCGTCCGAGAGAGACACCTGCGACATCATGGTCTACCATATATGTATATGGTTACGAACTTCCACCTTGAAATGCGTAAGGAAGGAAGGAAGGAAAGAAGAACACTGGAATAATACTACAGTATTTTTTGTAAGAGGAAATGAGAAAATGAAAGCAAAAAGCGTACCAACAGTAACAAAATGAAACAAAAAGTGGTGCCAAGGCACAGCAAACCCGTCCCCGGCAGTCATTTTAGTGATGACTTATAAACACAACACGATATCTAGTCAAAGATGTCACATATGATATCTGGAGATGCTCATTTGGCCCTACCCATCTGGCACTGACCCCACTACCGCTAACTGGGGGGTGACCCCCCCCCCCGATGTAATGAGACATAGCAAGCAGATTGGAAAGAAGCAACTGTACGTTTTGGTTTCATTTCGATATGACGATTTTGAAAGGAGTTATTACGAAAAAAATATATATATATATTTTTTTTACATTTTTGGGGCCTACAGCCTGGGCCTTGGGCCACTTTGTCCCAAAGTTTAATCAGGTGATCAGCGGGTCATAGCTCATCATCCATCCAATTTTTGTCAAAATCTCACCAGTAGTTTTCGGGTAAAGTTGTTAACGGACAAACAAAGAAACTAACAGGCAAACAAACAAACTAACTACCAGGCAAACAAACAAACTACCAGGCAAACAAACAAACTAACAGGCAAACAAACAAACTAACAGGCAAACAAACAAACTAACTAACAGGCAAACAAACTAACACGCAAACAGACCAAACCGAGTGAAAACAATATCCGTCCCCAAGCCCCTCCGAGGCGGGGACGGGTACTAAAACAGGAACAGAGGAGAGGAGAGAGAAATAACGAGGGAATATAAGTGAGGGGAGGTACATAATAAATATGGAGAGGGAATAAAGGAATGGTAATACGTGTTGAATCTCTCTCTCTCTCTCTCAGTTCCTCCCCTTTACTCCTTCATTTATCTCCTTCTCTCTTACTCTTATTCCTCTTACCTTCTCCCATCGTCTTTTCTTCACTCCATCACTCAACTCCCCTTTTTCCTCTCCTGTCCTTCCACCTCTCTTTTCTTCACTCCTTCACTCTGCTTTCCCTCTTTCCTCTCCTGTCCCTCCACCTCTGTTTTCTTCGATCATTCGCTGTGTCCTCTCTCTTTCCTCTCCTCTCCCCCTGCCTCCCCCCTCTCTATCTAACTTCCCTCTATCATCTCAGAATCCTGGAGGCTGTAGTAAAAGAAAGAACACTCAGCTTCAGCATTAAGTTCTGTCTCACTGTCCTTTCCTTATGTTCTTATTTTACGATTGTATTTTACCTCTCTCTCCATTCTTTTCTCCCTTCAGCACCTGGCAACATTTAAGGAAAAATAATATGTCATTGGACTGAAGGGAAGGCTACTCAAGGCGATGAAGTTTTAGAAGAAAATGTTTCTAACCCCTACTATTAAATGCTCAATGTTATTTTAATTCATAAGGAGCTAAGCTTAATAACATAAATATGGCCTCATCGAAGTTAGAGGTTATAAATACAGTAGCAATAAAGGATTTGATACGGTGATATTAATTATACTGATAATAATGTTAATAATGACAATAAAACTAGAACACCGCAAAACTGTCCAACGATAACTTTGATAAAGAAAAACTTTCTACAGCCATTGCCTACTAGAAGCCGAGCTACAGAAAGACCATGAGGTCAAGATCACTGATCTTGTGCTTTTCACCTAAGATCATCCCATCCTATAAGTCCAACAAGTTTGGTGTTTCTACCTTTTATTCTTCACTGAAAATTAGGTGACATTCGAAATGCCAAGAAAAGTCCCAGCTGTTGTCCCCAGACGAGATCAAAGTCTCTAATCTCGTGCATGTCACCTTAAGTCATCACAGTCAATAAGTCCACCAAGTTTGGTGGCTCTAGCTTTAATCCTTCATGATAAAATAGGTGACAACCGGAAAAAAAGAAAAACTTCCAATTTTTGACCCTAGACGAGGTCAGTGTCACTGATCTTGTGCTTGTCACCTCAAGCCATCACAGTCTGTAAGTCCACCAAGTTTGATGGCTTTAGCTTTAATCTTTCATGGAGAATTGGGTGACATTAGGAATATTTGGAAAAGTCCCAATCTTTGACCCAAGGTGATCTCAAAGAATAATCAACCGATTGGAACCATACTCCAACCGGGCTTGCATCCTTCTTAAAGGTATTTTGCACTAATATTTAAACTTCCTAACTTCAGCCGTTCTTGAGGTAACGTGGCTGACTCACTTTTCTGCGTTACAGATAATCCGGAAACCTGGTTGACGGATTGCTACCATGTTTGGTCAAAAGAAGCGGGCAGCTGTCCAACTATGCTGACCAAATTTGAAGGCTCTAGGCAAAACAGTCTTTGAAATATCATAGTTTTAAAAAAAGTAATAATAATAATAATAACAGTAATAATATTAATCATCATCATCATCATTATCATCATCACCATCATCATCCGGACCTCCTTTCCCATCCTAGGGCAAGGTTAGGAGTAGCAATGTCCAGACAGGCCAAATTTGCCCAATCCAATGGGCCACGCTTCCATTCACTCATCATTCAAGCCCCCGGAATCCTGGGTCTATCGGATATGCGAAAAACATTCACCACGTTCTGTAGCTTCACATAAACGTATCCGATAGAGTCAATCCGGAGGCTACCACGTTAAAAAGGGGTGCCAAATCCATGATAAATGCACTTCTCCTCACAACATTCATCCAGCCAGCTCGATCTCTTGTCATTTCCCTAGCCTCACCGACTTCCAAACCTCTCTTCCTCATACACTCATCTGCCATATCTTTCCACCTTCTCCTTGGCCTACCTCGCCTCCTCCCTCCTGCAAATTCGCTCAGATATGCCTTTTTTTCACCACTCTATTGTTATCCATTCTCTCCACATGACCATCACGACCATACCACCTCAGTACATTCTTTGATTCTGGTGTCCACAGACTTCTTCACTCCACATCTTTCACGAATCACATTATTTCGTATCCTATCCACCCTCTGCACCCCATATACATTCCGCAGCAGTCCCATCTCCACTGTTCTTTCTCTTGATTATTCATTTTCATGCCACATCATAGTCTCACATCAGTATGTTAAAGTTGGCACTAACACTCCTTCATGTAAGCCTCGTGCAGCTGCAGCCCCCAAGCCTCTGTTTTTTATCAAGGCCTTAAATGCACCAGCTACTTTTCTTCGTTGTCACTCTACTTTCCACTTCTTTTGCACATTTTCCTCTCTTTTCTATCACTGTATCCAGGTATCTGAGGTCTCTCACCGATTCCAGTCTCTCTCCATTCACTGTAACATCGCACTAGGAGTCACTTTCTTTCTCAATAACCATCACTTTACTCTTTTCTACATTTACTCTCAAGGCACGACGCTGACAGACATCAGCAAAACTCTGCACTATCCTACCAAGTTCTTGTCCGGTATTTGCAAGCAGTACTGCATAATCGCCATACAACAAATTTGAGATATTCCATCCATCACCATTCATTACCAGCGCCATCCCCCTCTTCATTACTCGTGTTTTTACTTCTCTCATCACCCCATTCATATACTATATAAATTGAACAACCATGGGGATATCACAACCTTGTCGCATGCCCACACCGATCGTGAACCATTCACTTAGATGCCCACTAACCCTTATACATGCTTCACTACCACCATAAAAGCTCTTGACGGCACCTAGCAGCTTACCATCTACACAAGGGATGGGAAACCTTTCTCTTATTAAGGTCCATTAGGATATTTTTACCATCATTCGCGGGCCACAAAATTATCAACTTAAAATCAATTGTAGCCCAGTACATAATATATATATATATATATATATATATATATATATATATATATATATATATATATATATATATATATATATATATATATATTCGTTCATGATTTTATGAAATTGCATTTATGAATTGCCTCGCGGGTCTGATCAAATTGTCTTTCGGGCCTTATACGGCCCGGAGGCAAGACGTTCCCCACCCCTGATCTACACCGTACATGCACAAAACTTTCCATAATCCTTCTCTGTCCACTTTGTCATATGCTTTTTCCAGATCCATGAATGCCATAAACACCTCATGGTCCATCTCACAGGCCTTCTCTGCTATCTGTCTCACTGGAAATGTTTGATCTACACATCCTCTGCCACTCCTAAAGCCACTCTGCTCGTCACTCACTAGGACTTCTGATATCTCTCTTACTTTCACTATAATAATTCTTCCATACACCTTCCCTACCACACTCAATAACCTTATTCCACGATACTTTTTGCATTCACTTTGCTCACCTTAATTTTTGTACAGGGGTACAATCACAGCCTCCCACAGTTTCACTTATCCATGCCTTCTTATATATCTCCAACAAGCACTTCATTCCACTCTCTCCACTACAGTTAATCATTTCTGCATACACCTCATCAACCCCTGCTGTCCCATTTTTCAGCCGCTTCACAGCACTCTTCACCAGCGCGAGTGTCACGTCTCCTGGCTTTGCATTCCTTCTCTGCACATCCCCAGAACCAATGATGTTTACAGCCGCTCTTCTCTCTCTATTCCCATTCATCAGACTTTCAAAATATTCTTTCCATCTGGTCCTTACTTCATCCCCATGGATTAATAATCTACCACCTACATCTTTCACTCCATTACATTTCTTCCCGCTTTCACATCAACATTTCCGCACCTCTTTCCATAATAACTTCCTATTTTCAGTGTAGTTTGCATTCATCTTTCTTCCTAGATCATCATTTATCTCCATTTTCCTCTTCACTAGTCTCTTTACGTCCACCTTGCTCTCAATGTGTTCAGTTCTTATTTCATCTGAACCGCTGTTCTGCTACCACTTTAGCCACTTCTTCCTCTTTTCCTCCATTGCTCTCTTAACCTCATCATCCCACCATGCCGTACCTTTCTTCTTTGTTGTTACTCTTCCCACACCACGCACCGCTTTAGCGTTCTTAACTAAGCAGTCCCTATATGCATTTCGCAGGCTGTTCAGATCCATTTAAGTCAAAATAATAATAATAATAATAATAGTAATGAGGATGATAATAATAATAATAATGACAAAACAAAGAAACATCCCACTGAGATGTGGAAAGTTATACTACTACTAATGCTACAGCTAGTACTAATTTACCACTACATCTACTACTACTACTACTACTACTACTACTGCTACTACTATTACTACTACTACTACTACTAAGAATAATAATAATATCATCAGCAATAAATAATAATGATAACAACAGTAACAACGACACCACCACCATCACCACCACAACGTATGTCAGCCTTCTCATTTTCTGTTTGTTTCATATCCGTAAACTGTTCTACATATCTTCTTTCTGAATGCAAAATACCGTAAACCTATATTTCATATTTTTCTCCTCTTATTTCTTAATCTTATACATTTCAGTCCATCCTCTCATACTCCATTCTTCCTCGCTTTATCTCTGCTATATTTCTGTCCTTCCTAATGGTAACTAGATCTACCTTACTTCTGCCTAATCACCGTGTATCTTTTCAGTGTTGATTTTATTTCCACTTTACCCCTCAGGCTCCCATGACTCACTCTCAGGTAAATAAAAACGAGTGCCTTTACTTGGAACAAAATATCACCACCTGAGTGTAACACCTGTCACCATCAGGTCTCAGGTCGAGATATATCTACTAATCTTAATACTAAACAATTTTACAAAACTGAGAATGAGTGTTGAATCTGCTACAATAATGTGATTATATATATATATATATATATATATATCATCAGCCGTTTGAGTACCACTGCAGGACCGGCATATCTAGGGTGAGAAGTGCTTGTAAGTGTAACTGTCGTGTTGGAGTGGCTTTGGATGTGTGTGTGTAGTCTGTGAACCGAGTGTAATCAGCCCGCGCAAGCCGACTGGGTGCAAGCATACTTTATAGTAAGCGACACTGGTTCAACCACAACACCTCTTGTGTCCGCCAAAGTAGTACGTAAGCGGGTGAACACTTCCAAAGTTCATTACCCTGGCGAGGGGCGAACCCTGGTTCACCCATGTACGAAATGCACACTCTACCACTGTACCACAGAGGCTCCATATATATAAATATATATATATATATATATATATATATATATATATATATATATATATATATATATATATATATATATATATATATATATATATATATATATATATATATTGTGGTAGGTGGGGGCGCTCACCATCCACTTACTTGATGTAGTGCTGCTGTCGGGTGTCTGCCCTTTCCTCTCCTCCATCCTTTTTTCCTTCCATCCTCTTCTGTCTTTCCTTCATTCTTTCCCTGTCCTTCTGCATACAGGTGACTTTACACTCCCTTTTCAGTCTTTCTTTCCTTCATTCTTTCCTCTTCCTTCTGCCTGTGGATGACTCTACACTGAGTGACAAGCCAAATGGTTTCCTGTTCACCAGGAAACCATTTGCTACGCTGGATGGTAACCATATAACCAAATTTTGGCGCCTGGTGGTTTAGTGGGTAATTATTGCGCTCCAATCGGATTGAGTCGGTTAAGGTTAATATCCAAGTGGTGGTTGGGGTTGATTGCTCATGTAATGCCACTCCGGGATGAGGGAGACTGGTCACTCTCATCTTAAATGCCGGGACCAACTGCCTAGTCCCGGGCTCCTACGCTCCTCATGGGGCAATGTAGGGTTGGATGATGGATATATATATATATATATATATATATATATATAGATATATAGATATATTTATATATCTATGTATCTATCTATCTATATCTATATCTATCTATCTATCTATCTATCTATATAGATATCTCTCTCTCTCTCTCTCTCTCTCTCTCTCTCTCTCTCTCTCTATATATATATATATATATATATATATATAGAGAGAGAGAGAGAGAGAGAGAGAGAGAGAGAGAGAGAGAGAGAACGGAATGGAAGGATATCTTTGAGGAGGGAGACAGGGTACGAAGACTCCTCTGCAAAATAAGAGGATGACAATAGGTGACTGTTGAGGCGCAGGAAGAGGAAGAGGAGGAGGATATGGGATTTGGAAGAGAGGAGGAGAAGGAAGACGAGGGTATGCAAAATGAAGACGAAGAATAAGGGAAAGAGGAACAGAAGGAGGAGGAGGAGGAAGATTTGAGAATTAGGAGGAACAGAAGAAGGAGAGGAGGAGGAGAAGAAGGGGGAAAAGGAAAAGAGGAATGGAAGACAAGATCCTGCACAAATACTAGCCTACACAGAAACACCTAAGGAAAAGAATCTGTCTATCTATCTAGCGCCAGACGCCTCAATCCCGTATGGGGTGGCCACAAACAAATCGCCTCCATGTCTCCCTGTCCAACGCCATTTCACTGCCCTGCTCCCAGTCCACACACCCCTCCCTCATATATCTCTTCACTCCAGTCCATCTCATCCTTGGCTTTTTCCTTCCTCTCCCTCCCTCCACCTCACTAGCATACACTCTCCTCGTCAGTCTCTCGCTCTCCATCCTCTTTACATGGCCAAACCACCCCAGTGTATTTCTCCTAACGCTTTCTATCACATCCACACCACAACGCTCCTTCTCTTCCTCATTTGTCAGTCTGTCTCTCCACGTAACTCCACATCCTCCTCTCAAATAACTCATTTCCACGGCTCTCGCTCTTGACTTGTGTCCTTCCAGCAAGATCCAAGCTACACTTCCAGTATCACAAGTCTGTCATGCAGCAACTTTTTACTTCCATGCTCACATCCTTGTTCCCTATCACTGCTTTCGAAGAACCAGCAGCCTTTCTTCCCTCTTGTACCTTTTAAGCACTTCACCCTCTAAGCTTCCATCATTACTCATCACACTACCCAAGTACTTAAACGCCCTCACATTTTCCTTTTCCTCCTCATCCAGCCTCACTGTACATTCAGTGGTATCATTTCTCTCGAAGAGCATAACTTTACCCTTCCCTACATTCACCTTTAGATTCCGTTTCTTACACACTCTCCCAAACTCATTCAGCAAGCCTTGCAGTTCCCCCTCATCTTCACTTAACGATACAGTATCATCTGCAAACAATACAGGGAGTTTCCAAACTCTGCCCTCTCTCATGGGGGTCGCTCCAATATCCATTACCTTACCTTGTATCTCGTTTATAACCCCATTCAAAGAAAGAGGGAATGAAATTACACGAAAAGGTGAATCAGCTTAGAAAGCTGAACGAAAAATGAGAGACAAAAAATGAACGAATTTTAACCCTCTCCCTGCGATTGTTATACTTACATATTACACTTTTTACCCAACACCATAAAATTTATTTGAAATGTGAAAATTCCTACCAGCCAAAGGCTTCAAAAAACGAGTAACACATTCTCTTCTACCGGTACGCCTAGAAATTTTACAAAAAGTAACAACGGACGATCTTGATCAAACGAGAAAAGTTCTATCAGCCAATGAATTATCAGAGTGAGTGAAAAATGGAGGTTGTACAAGAAAATTGAAAGTTTGCGCAGAAATTAGATGATTAAAGTTAAGAGTTCAGTGTGCTTTAACTATGTCCACACGATTGTACTAAGCTTGGGAGAGACTTTTCGTCCTGAAGGGATTAGGTATTATATTCAATAATTCCCACATCTCTAGAGTGCCCTACACACAAAATTAATATCGTCTGATTGTAGGATACATTAGGTACAACAGGCGCCATCATGTTGAAGGGGCTTCATATAGACTTGTAATCCCTTCACTCAGTGGGTGATGGGGGGTTCCTGAGCTGAATAATATTGTCTGGCGGTAGCAAAAACAAAACGAAAAACAATAATCATGCTAAATTGGTCAAGAAGAAATAAAATTTGAGAGCTGAGGAGCAAAGGAGACGGTGCAGAGAACTATGAAGATCTAATTCTTTTGGACAAGGAGAGTACGTTTTCACCCCTGTTTGTTTGTTTGTTTGTTTGTCTGTCTGTTAGCGGAATTACTCAAAAACTAAAAGTGGGATTTGGACCAAAATTGGGAATAGATAGCCCATGACCCAAGGAACAATCGTTAAGACCCATCCGGATCGTATTACAGATTCTGGATCCGGAAAACACTTTTTGCACAACGCTAATTAGTGATGGGAAAGCCTAACCCATTATGAAGAGTGGTTTGAAAATTACGTTGCCCTTGTCGAAGAGATGCGCTCAACTAAGTGCCTCTCCAGGTTAACTCCTTCATGACAGGACAAAGTCCACTGTCACGTTCAGCTAACTTTACACGATTTTGTTGAACTGTGTCAGGGAGAGAGAGAGAGAGAGAGAACAGAGGGTACGACATATCCAAACGGTGAAGGCAGTGGGAGAGAAACAGAGGAGGAAAGTTTAGAGGCCGAGGAGAATGAGGAGGGAAATTAGACCCTGAAAATAGAAAATGTGAAAGAAAATGATTAAAAGTATAAAGAAGTAAAGGAAGTATCAAGAAAGGAGGAGGAGGAGAAGAAGAAGAAAATGAAAGAGCCAAGGATAAAACAGAAAATATTTATCAATATTGTAGTATTTTTTTATCATGTTCGTATGGGCCAGAAAAAGGCGGTATTTTTTTTTTTTTTTTTTGGGGGGGGGGGAGGTTGGCCTCAGTCATTCCCCGTGTTTTCTTCTCTCGGGTTGGTCAGGCTTTTGGACAACGGCTGTGTCTCATTTACTCCTGTTCACACGAAAGTACAATTTGGAACCTGAATGTACATCACCGCAGCAGGTCATATCCTTGGGGAAAATTGCGACTTATCACTTTTGCCTTTCTCAATGACCCGGCTGACAGTTGATAGGCATTAACTTTTCTTCCAATTTCCCCTCCTTTCACGTGAATCTGCCTTCACCTATTTCCTACCTTCCCTCAATTTCTTCCCATTCATTCCTTCTTGTATTGGCTTAAGCACAGTATTTTTCCATCAGTTTGTTTTCCTTTTATCCTCAGTCTTTCTCTAGCTTCTCTCTCTTTCCCAAATCTCGCACAGTTTTAACCTTTACCTCTCATATATTCATACTATGATCCTATCTAACCTCACCCTTTACCCATCTCTATTCCCTCCTACCCTCAACATTGTATCCAACTTCTTTCCTTTCAAAAATGATTTTTCTTGCCACCTCAGCCTCTGCCTTTTTCCTTGATTCCTCGATTCCTTTTTGGTACTCTTTTCTTTTTGCCATAAACTTTTCCCCCTGTTTTCCACTCCTCATTCAGTAATTTCACATTCTTGTTTCCCTACGTGAACTCAGTCTTTCCTCACAATAATCTCACTGTTGCCCTCAATCTTCCTTTCACTGTCCTTCATCATCACTTTCCCCCCAAAAATTTTACGTCAGATCTATTTTATTTACCTCTTTTTTCCTCCCTTCAGTGATCCTTGTGTTCACTTAAATCATATACAGTATATATATATATATATATATATATATATATATATATATATATATATATATCATCTCATGAGCCGTTTCAGTGACCACTGCAGGACCCGACCGAAGTGGGGACGATGCAGCCAATGTATCTCTACGAAGTGGCTTAGGCTGTCTGGTAGAGATTGTATGTAGGGTGAGAAGTGCTTGTAAGTGTAACTGTAGTGTTGTAGTGGCTTTGGATGTGTGTGTAGTCTGTGAACCAAGTGTAATTGGCCCGCGCTAGTCTACTGGGTACAAGCATACTGTATAGCATGCGACACTGGTTGAACCACAGCATCCCTTGTGTCCACCAATGCAGTACGTGGCCAGAAGAACTCCCAAAGTTTACTACCCTAGCGGGGAGCGAACACTCGTTCTTCATTGTACGAAAACGCACACTTTACCACTGTACCAAAGAGGCTCTATATATATATATATATATATATATATATATATATATATATATATATATATATATATATATATATATATATATATATATATATATATATATATAATATCACTGATCAAAAACACTCCCTCATTCCTTCCAAACTTTTCCATGCACACTTCCACATTTGTCCAGAACTCTTCTCTCACTCTGCTAGCACGATCTTGCGTTGGCGCATACACACACACAATCGCGTTCTTCTGGCCACGTACTGCATTGGCGGACACAAGGGATGCTGTGGTTCAACCAGTGTCGCAAGCTATACAGTGTTCTTGTACCCAGTAATGGCAACATGGAAGGTAAGAGGAGCGAATGATGAGGTGAAAGAGAGAGAGATTGTCCAGGTGCTTGTGGGTGTGAAAGTGGATGTATGTGGAATAACTGGAACAAAATGGAGAGGAGAAAGTGTGAGAGCATGGGAGTATGGATGGGGTATATGTGCAAGAGTAGGTGAGAATGAGAGGACAAAGGAAGGAGTATGTATAGTTGTGAGTAAAAGATGGAAGAAGAGCATAAGACAGTATGGATCACTTGGGTCGAGGATTGTGTGGGTAAGGTTGAAAGTTGGAATACAAATGTGGGTGATTGTGTGTGTGTGTATGTGCCAACGCAAGATCGTGCTAGAAGAGTGAGAGAAGAGTTCTGGACAAATGTGGAAGTGTGCATGGAAAAGTTTGGAAGGAATGAGAGAGTGTTTTTGATCGGTGATATGAATGGTAAAGTAGGGAATGTGAAGGTGGATGGAATAGTTGGTGAGTGGGGTGTGCCTGCTGAGATAGATGAGAATGGCAGTGCGTTAGTGGACATTTGTGCTGGGAGAGGGTTGGTGATAGCCAATACCCTCTTCAGGCATAAAATGATCCACAGGTATACATGGCAAGTGATGAGAAGGGTGGGTGGTGAACTGAATGAAAGGAAGGCAATGATTGATTATGTGTGTGTGGATGAAAGGATGCGAAGATGTGTAATGGATGCAAGAGCTTATAGAGGTTGGGGGAGTGGACTTTCTGACCACTACTTGGTGGTGGCCAGAATTAGGATCCAAGTAAGATGGAGAAATAGATAAAGGGAAAGGCGAGAGGAAGGGGTAGTTGCAAGGAGAGTGGAAAGGTTACAAGAGGATGAGAAAAAGGCAGAGTATAAGAGAGCATGGGGGAACGATTGGGCAAATATGAATTGGAGCAGATGGGGGACGTGGAAGGTGTGTGCAGGATATTTAGAGAAGAAATATGTGCAGCATGTGATGTGGTGTGTGGAAAAGAAGGCAGAGGGGGGTGCAAGGAACAGCGTGGTAGACTGAAGAGGTGAGACAGGCTGTGGCACAAAAGAAGAAAGCATACAATGAATGGATGAGAAATAGGGACGTGGAAGAAATTGAGAGGTGGAAGAGAGAGTTATATGTAGAATGAAAGAGAGGTGAAAAGATTAGTAAGAGAGAGTAAGAAGAGAGTGGATGAGGAATTTGGAAGGAATTTGAGTGTAAAGTGGAGGGACTGTAAGAAAATGTTCTGGAAAGAGGTGAAGAGAGTAAGACAGGGTGGAAGTGAGGTTAGCAGAGGAGTGAAAGATAAAAATGGTAGATTACTAGTGGAGAAGGGATAAAAAGTGAGCAGATGGAGAGAACACTTTAAGGAATTGTTGAACATACAGGATGGAAGTAATGCGAGTATAAGTGGCTGGCGAATGGCTGGGAGAAGGAGGGAGGTGAGAAGACAGGAAGAAATCAGTAGGACAGAAGTTGAGAAAGCAATGAAGAAAGTTAAATTCGGGAAAGCCCCAGGAATTGATGAAGTGTGTGGTGAAATGCTGAAGCATGGGGGAGAGAATGTAGTAGAATGGATGTGGAAGATGTGTAGATTGGCCTGGGAGGAAGGTAGAGTCCCGGAGGATTGGAAGTCAGGTATAATCATTCCCTTGTACAAAGGGAAAGGGGAAAATGAAGTGTGTGGTAATCATAGAGGCATTTGTCTTCTTAGTATAATATGAAAAGTGTATGGTAGGATACTTATTGACAGAGTTAGAGAAAGAACAGAGGAATTAGTTGGAGAAGAACAGGGAGGCTTTAGGAAGGGAAGAGGTTGTGTAGATCAGATATTCATTCTTAGATCTTTAGTGGAAAAGTTTCTAGAGAAGGGAAAGAAGTTGTATGCGGCTTTCATGGATTTGGAGAAAGCATATGACAGGGTGGATAGACAAGGTTTGTGGAAAGTATTAAGAATATATGGAGTAGATGGGAAGTTGTTGAATGCTGTGAAGAGTATGTATGATGGTGCTAAGGCTGCAGTGCGTGTGGATGGTGAACTAAGTGAATTTTTCTCTTTGAAGGTTGGGTTGAAACAGGGATGTGTCATGTCTCCATGGTTGTTTAATCTGTACATGGATGGGGTAATAAAAGAGGTACAAGGTAGGGTAGTGGATGTTGGAGTGGCCCTGGTGAGAGAAGACAGTGTTTGGAAATTCCCTGTACTGTTGTTTGCAGATGATAGTGTGTTGTTGAGTGAAGACGAAGGGGAGCTGCAAGGTTTGGTGGATGAGTTTGGGAGAGTGTGTAAGAAACGGAATCTAAAGGTGAATGTAGGTAAGAGTAAAGTGATGGTCTTTGAGAGAGGTGAAGTCAGTGAATGTACAGTGAGGTTGGATGGTGAGGAATTGGAAAATGTGAGTACGTTTAAGTACTTGGGTAGTGTGATGAGTAAGGATGGAAGTTTGGAAGGTGAAGTGCTTGAAAGGGTACGGCAGGGAAGAAAGGTTGCTGGTTCTTTGAAAGCAGTGATAAGAAACAGGGAAGTGAGCATGGAAGTGAAAAAGTTTCTACATGACAGTATTGTGATACTAACTCTAACGTATGAAAGTGAAGCTTGGACGTTGTTGGAAAGACACAAGTCAAGAGTGAGAGCAGTGGAAATGAGTTATTTAAGAGGAGCCTGTGGAGTCACATGGAGAGACAGGCTGACGAATGAGGATATAAAGGAGCTTTGTGGTGTGGATGTGGATGTGATAGGAAGCGTTATGAGGAACACACTGAGGTGGTTTGGCCATGTGGAGAGGATGGAGGGTGAAAGACTGACGAAGAGAGTGTATGTGAGTGAGGTGGAGGGGGGAAGAGGGAGGGGGAGGCCGAGGATGAGATGGAGGGATGGGGTGGAGAGGTATATGAGAGAGGGGGGTGTGAGTTGGGAGCAGGGCAGTGAAATGGAGGGGGACAGGGCGACGTGGAGGCGTTTTGTTTGTGGCCACACCAAACGGGATTGAGGCGTCTGGCAATATATATATATATATATATATATATATATATATATATATATATATATTTCACTCTGGTTTCTATACTTTTATACATTTCTCCTTCATCCATCAAGTTTTCCGATCAAATTTAACCATCGCTGATTATTTCCTCTGTTCTTCCCCTATCTATCTATTTTTCGTCTTCAGGTCTTAGTCCCCCCACAATCAAGTAAAATTTCCTTTTTTGTATTCATTTTTTTCGTAGTTTCCCATCATCCCAATTCGCATTCGTTAACTATCGTAAGTCTTTCGCCCACTTCTTACATCCCTTTTTGCTGTATTTCCTTCATCCCACAATTTCCCAATCACTTTTACTCTTTTCCCTCATTTTCCTTTTCCTTATTTTCCCTCATCTCTCCGTCCCCCGACACTCATTATCGTTTCCGCTATTTTTGCCTTTCCCCTTTTCCTTCATCCTATAATCACACATCAGCCCTTAGTTGTTCCCCAGATTAATCATTTATCTATTTTCCTTCATCCCACAATACCCCAACAGTTTTTAATTTTTCCTATAATTTTCTCTTTCCTCTATTCTTTTCATTCACTGCCTCACTTTTTTTTTTTTTTAGCTGATTTCAAATGGAAGGAAGGGATGAGTCTCGAAATACATCACTATCATCATCACAGTTTGACGTTCTTACTAACGATCTCTCTCTCTCTCTCTCTCTCTCTCTCTCTCTCACTGCCACAAGCATCATCACTACACAAAGCTTCTTACTGACGAGATGTCATTTCTGACCAACTCTCGTTTTTCTTTTCCTTTCTATTACCTTTCCGCAATTTTTTCCTCCTTTTCCTTTTTCCCTCCTGTTCCCCTTTACTTTGTTTCCTTTTGCCCCTTTTCCCTTGTCCTCTCATTCCCGTTTCCCTCCTCTTTCGGCTCCCTTTCTCCAGATCTGTCCCTTTCCCTTTCACTTCTATTTTCCTTCCGCCTTATCCTTCTTCTCCCTTCTCCTTTTTCCTCCCTCTTCTTTTCTGCCGTTCCCTTTTCTATCTATTCCTCCTTTCTTCCTCTTCACGCTTGCCTTTCCGTTTCTTTTATTTTCCCCTTTCTCTATCCTTACTTTTCCCCTGCCTGACTCTTTGTTTTTCTCCTTTTCCTCCTCTCCCCTTTCCCCTTTCTTTTATCGTTTCTTTTCAATTTCCCTTCTCTTCCTCTCCACACGGTCTTTCTCTTCTCTTTTCACTTTCCCCTTCCCTTTTCTTTCCTTTCTGTTCTCTTCCCTTTCCCTACTTACCTACCACTCCTTTCCCTCCCGTTTTTCCCTTCTTCCCTTCTGAATTTTCGCTACCAGAGGGCCGGACATAAAGAAATCATTGCTGTGTGTGGCTCATATTCCTGGTTTTTCCGCTGGTCCATGCTTTCCAACACCCTTCTGTCGTTGCAGGGAGCAACATAAAGGTCTAGTGCTTACTTTACCGTTGGTTGTGTTTTTCTGGTGTTTGGACTTAGCCTGCAGTTTGGGGGGAAAATTCAGTACAGCAAACGGAGTCCCCTTGGTCCAGTTTTCTCGTTTCTGCGCATGCGCAGTACGACCTGTGTGACGTCATGGACGCGTCACTATACTTCCTTTGCTACCATTGGTCTGTTCTGTCGTGCTGGTGAAGCTGACGACCCGCTCACCCTGCTACCTGCCTAGGTGTGCAGCATGGAGTACTCGGGCCCTGCCACCCTCGAGAACCTTGATTCTGACCTGGCGCTGAGTGACGAGGATGAGATGACCCAGAGTGACTGGCCACGGCTACCACAAAGTAGTAGCAATGTCTCGTTACCTGCGGAAGTAGCTACAGAACCAGCACTATCTGTACCTGCTGCATCTCACCTCGTCGGCCAGGCATCTTCCTCTGTCAAGCGCCTCGTGCATAACACCTCAGACAGCAACAGTGAAACTTCATCCCCTGCTGCCAAGTGGCAGGAGACTTCTGGTCCTCCACAGAGGGCAACCGCCCTTGGATCCAACACTCCTTGTCTCCCGCAACTTATTCAATCCCCCCGTTTCGCCATTGTTTCCTGCCTCTACGCCTCTGCCATTCATGCCCAGGGCTGACTACATCAAGCCTTTCTTCAAAGACAACCCAAGTGGGGGTCAAGATGTCTGCAATCACTTCCCGTTTTGTCTACATCTCCAGATGTTGCAGGGATATCGTAGATAGTATAACTAAAGGAGAGTTCCTATCCCTTTCTTTGGAAATTCAAGACTCACCTTAGAGGCCCCGCAAGTTTCCTACTTACCTCTTACATGTCATCCTGTCTGCACTGATCCCAACTTGGCCAAGGAGATGCCAGGTATCTACTCAGCTCAACGTTTCCACCAGAATGGCACTCCTATCAACCGGCTGGTAGTCACCTGGAGCCTTCCCCACCCACCACCACCATTCGTCACCAGCTTCCTTCCCTGCCTTCCATCTTGTGAGTTTCGCCAGATGAAGGATGAGCAACCGTGGTGCTTTCGATGCTGGGGCATTGGTCACATCTCCCTGTATTGCTCTGTGCCAGAACGATGTGCATGGTACTCTGGCCAGCATGACTCACGGACGTTCATCACCAACCTCCTCCACCTGCTTCTGATACAGCCTCGATGCAACCCAATCCGCCACCTCCAGATACCTTGCACTGGAAATGTCCCCGATGTCATCAAGAAGGGGTTAACATTTGGCATGGGTGCACTAGACACTGGGCTAACCCTGCCCCCGTTGCCAAGGGTGGGACTCCACTAGCATCTTCACCACCACCACTCTGTGCTGCCTATCCTGTCGGTTTGGACTCAGCTGCAGTCACTGAACCTCGCGATGCTGTTGCCACTCTCAGGACTCAGATTAGCTCACTTACGGCACGTTTCGATGTAATAGAAGCCCACATTGATGGCTTGGTTAGCAAGCAAGCCACACTTGAGACAACATTAAATTCACTGGTTGAATCACAAGTCATCATTACGACCGTCACCACCTTACGGAGAAGCTGGACGCCATTGTCACTCCAATTGGACGACTGAATGCTCTTCCCAGGGAGTATTCCCCTCTTGGCATGCCGCATAGCACCTCTCATGCCATCACCATTTCCTCATCTGGCCCCCGCAAACGTCATGGCAAAGTTCGGTAACATGGCACAACTGCATATCATCTCTTGGAACGCCTGTGGTGTTACTAACCAGTCTAAACTTACTGCACTCAAAGGATATGTATACAGTCGTCACCCGGATATCATTTTCATTCAGGAATCCTTTGTTGGTCATGCGCTACTCGGGGTAGAGACACCCACTCTCAGTTGTTATGTTTCTTACGTCCATCGAGTTAGGAATGGACTTGTCATGTATGTCCTCTTCTCCATCCAGCACCGTTTCCTCCAAAGCTCTATAGATGACAAGACAACCTTCCAGCTTCTTGAGGTCACCATGGGAAGAAGCGCAGTTCGGCTGTGCAATGTGTACTCTGCACAAGGCAGGTTGAATACAGCTGCTCTCCCAGCTCCCACCATCCGTGGCATGATATACATGGGGGACTTCAATGCCCAACACCTTGCTTTGGGGGACCTTTCTGTCACCGTTAACTGTAACGGGACTAAACTTCTCGAGTATATTCATCCTAATCAGCTCACCCACTGGGACATCGTTGGGGCCACACACTCTTGAGGAGGCACACTAGATCACGTCCTTACATCTGGCCTCGTGGCATCCCAGGTCAGGTGTTCATCTATCCCTGCGCTTTTCTCTGATCACATTGCTCTCAGCCTTCATTATTCCCTCCCTGCTACACCTTCTCCTGTACACAGATGCACTCGCACTGCAATCCTACCCAAGTATTGCTCTACATATGTCTCCTATATGACCAACTTTCTTTCCACGCTCGGCCTTCATTGTCCTAAAAGGTTGTATTCATCACTTGTCAGTTCCATGCATGACTTCTACACCCATTATATCAGCAGGCCACACATTACGCACCATCATGATACCCACACCTGGACACTGGATAATCGCATCGCTTAGACAGAGAGGAAGGTAGTGGAAGACTGTTTTGCTTTTCAAAGACGACCTTCCCCTGAGAGTCTCCATCGGTATTAATTGTCAAGGGATGATCTAGTTGCTCTCCAGCACTGCATTTATACCGATTCATGGCATAAACTTATCGATAGCATCAGCCATCAAACAACTGTTGGTTCCATGTGGTGCCTTTTCAACAAGGTTATTAAGAAGAAGCCCCCTAGTGTCCTCCACCACAGTCCAGCACAGTATGCACAGGATCTTGTAGATGCCTGGTCTGCACAGTCAAGGGTTTGCGCCCTTCCCGCACACATACAGAACATGCTCTCCACCCAGAAAAACTCTTGTGCACTCTGTCTCATTGCCGCTTAACTGAGGACAGATGGTGAGGATGGTGTGGCTATAATTGACAATGAATCGCGACAGGCCCTCACCAGGGGTAGGGTAACAACTCCATATGATGATGGCATAATTTTTTCTGACCTCCGTGTCCTTCTGAAAGTTCCTGGTAATCCCCTTCTCCAGCTGTTCAACCTTTGCATCCGTCTGGGATGCGTGCCACAAGCCTGGACCCCCAGTACAATCGTGCCTATTCCTAAACCTGGCATTGATAAATTCCGACCTGTTTCCATCACCTCCTGCTTCAGTAAAGTACTAGAATGCATCCTCCTCACAAGACTCTTGTTTAGGCTGCAGGACAAGCTCTCGCCCCAACTGTACGGTTTTTTATTACAGCGAGGGACACATCACTGCCTCATGGAGCTATACACCCTCCTACCCCCCACCAGTGTAGTGGCCTTCATTGATTTAAAAAGTGCATTTGATGTCGCCAACTGAGACATCATCCTCAACAAGCTAGTGGATTTTGGAGTTAAGGGAAGCCTGTTGCGATGGATACGTGATTACCTGACTAATAGGTCCTCTTGCGTTCTTTTTAAGGGCGCATACAACACTGCTAAAAATTTCAAGCTTGGTACTCCACAAGGTGGCGTCCTTAGTTCTTTTTTGTTTAATATCCTTGTCACGGGGTTTTTGAGAATATGCAATATTAATTCCTACACCGCGGGCATGTTTACCAATGTTTTGCTTGTGCCGCGGGGTTATTCGGGCTCCGACAGACTCTCAAAAAATATTTGCCAAAAATCAGTTATTAGTCCTAGATTATTAAAATTAAATAAACTTATGGCACATACCTTCAGCTTTCTCCTGGAATGTTTGTTGAGCCTTTGTCTGTTACCGTAGGACTTGTGGAGACCTCTGAAGTTGGGTAACGAAGTCTCCACTTTACACTTCCCGACAACCCGTAATATAATTACCACAGCCAGATATTAACATTATAAACACTACTCTATGATTTTCAAGTAGTTTGGGATCCATACTCAAAAAAAAAAAAAACACTGTGAAAGCAATGAAAATTACGAGCGCGTCTGACCGTTGCCCTTGCGCTAGTTCGCTCTTGGAACTCTCATTTATTATTCATAAAATCCCTCACACTTTATATTTTTATTACTATATAACACTTATATATACCTACAGTTTTTATCCATAAGTTTCCTTCAGTAGTATTAGTTTATTGTCACTGTAGGGATTCAATTTCTTTCAGTAAAATACGTAGCATTCACTTTCTCGTCCTGTATACTAGCATTGAGAGTGAATGTCATTTTCACCTTCACTCTCATAACTCATAGTATTCAGACATGCTAGAGTGAAACTTTCACTTTCATTACTCCTAGGGTATATACTCGTATTCTTATAATACTACTCATTTACATTTCTATTTACGTTCTCTATTTTATTTACGTTATTTACATTTCTATTTTATTTACACTGTGTTATGCACTGTCACTTGAAGTAACTTATAAAACTATTTTCCACTGTTCACATATATTTACATTCATTACTTTCACTTGCTGTTTACACATTATTTACAATTCCACTTTCACTGTTTTACTCAATAGAAAGATCGTAGTCACTCTTTTATCAATTGTCAGCCCTTTACCTCTTTCCACACGAGGTTTAGTAGGGGGTAAAGTCACAGAGCCCTTTGCATGGGGGTGAAAAGTCCCTGAAGCTAGCAAGAGCGAACAGACGTACCTCCACAATGGAAGATGAGAGTGAACTGATAAGTGTGGGCCGGGGTGGTGGCCTACCTAGGGAAATGCATTACTGCCAACGTTAGCCTCTTGACACAGCTAATATATAGCAGTGAAATGATTGGCAGGAGATCTAGACAATACATTATAAATTAGGTAGTTCCAGGTGAATGTAAATATCACTTAGGCTTCTCCCTTCCCTCCTTATATGTATACTTATTACGAAAATAGATTATATGGCATATTTCAAGTGGAAATAAACAGCGAAAATTAGCGAACGAGTGCACGTGAGGTGTTGTCAGGTGATAATTAGCCAATTCTAGGTGTATGGCACTCTCACTTACCTTATTTCTTTCTTGTTTATATTATTTGGTATAAGAATAGGGCATAGGGCTTATTTCAATGGATGAAATCAGTGAAAAATTCCAGGGAAGATTTACTTAGCGTAGCACGGCCGGGCAGGCTAGAGGATAGGGTTATGGAGGGGGGGGTAGGGAGGGGAGTCAAGAACGGGGAGAAATGGCCAAATTGTCATCAATGGATGGGAGTACAGATGAGATTAGGAGTGCTGACTAGTGTTGGACATTGGCAGTACTGATAGATGATACAAGCCCCCACTTGGAAGCCCGGGTGAATTCAAAATAACACAGAATCACAAAAGCAACGCCCCGTGGTACGATCCCTTGCTCCCAAGTGTCACGAAAGTGACGCCCCGCGGTTAAGGGGTTAAAGAATAATATTCAATAATACTTAAGAGCAGGGACAAAGAATTGACTTGTGAAAATCAAGCAATGATTACTTTATGCTGGCTTACTTCGGCCAGTCATTGGTGAGACTGCGGAACAAACGATGCAGCCAATGTGGCGCTCTGAGAACTTGATACCTGAGGGGTCGTGCTCACCATCTGAGGAGCTGGAGCATTGACCTCCTGTGGAGGAGTGTTCACTGTCATTGTGGGACTAGAGAACTGTGGGGGAGTACCCGTACTGGTAGGGACGTGACCACCGTGCTGTTGCTGAGGAATGAAGGCGTGTTCGCCTCCTGCCTCCTATTCACTTGAGCTGGTGCTGAAAAGGACAGTCCCGATGGTCGGTTGCCTGGCTGATACTGCTGCTGGTTAGGGTACCTGTTGTACCCCTTCCATTCAGGTTTCTGGGTGTTTTGCCCCTGGTCCTTCCACTGCGGTTTTGGACCTTGGCCATTATTCTGAGAACGGCCTTGTTGCTGGGGTTCAGTCTGAGACGGTTTCCCAGATTTATCAGCTTTCCTGTTCCAGGTATGCTGTTTGTGAGTTTGACACCCGTATGCAGTGAAGAATTCATCAGCCTTCTTCACCATTTGGCTGGCATCTCTTACCTGGCAGATCTTAAGCTGAGCCATAAGTTCAGTAGGCCACGACTTTTCTAGCTGCGTGCGCAGCATAAGGTCAATTATCCCCTCACACGTGGAAGGAGTTTCATCTTTCTCCATCCACTCATCTAAGTAAGCAGTAAGCCGGTCAAGAAACTGAACGGCAGTCTCCTTTTCCTGTAAAGCACCCTCATGAACTGACTCTTGTCGTCGTCAACTGTGAGACCGTACGCTTTGACGAGTGCGGCTTTCATCATCTCATACATGAGACTGTCTCAACGAATTCTGTGGAGAATATCAAGGGCAGGGCCCTCAAACAGGCTAAGAAACTGAAGCCGCTTAACTGCATCATCCAGCTGGTACAGTTGAGCCATGTCTTCAAAACGAGCTATGTATGGCTCGATTCGCTCGCCTTCCTTTTATGGGGGAAGCTTGATTTGTGGGGTGCCATAATATGTGCAGGGATAGCGCTCGTGGAGCTTGGACCAGCTGCACCAGATGTGTCTGAAGCCAAGGAATCTCGCTTGAGCTTCAACATTTCAATTTCATGTTTTTCGCATGCTTCTCGCTCGGCACGTTTGTGTTCTCGTTCTCTGTCTCGTTGTTCACGCTCGTATTCGCGTTGTTCTCGCTCTTGTACTAACTCGAGTTCACGTTGTTTTCGCTCGTGTTCACGTTCTCTCTCACGTTCCTCGCATTGTTCTCGCTCGTGTTCGCGTTCTCTTTTGCGTTCTTCACGAGCATCTTTCTCACGTTGTTGCTCGTAACTAAACAGTGAGAGGACGTAGTTCTGGATTTTTTCTGAGTCAGTAAGGCCCATATCTTTAGCTTCCTGTACATAGACGTTGGCAGCCATGATGCTAACTCAATCTAAGTAAACAAGAGACTCAGTACTGACTGCAGTTTTGCAGAGAAAGATGCGCATAATCGAGAATAAAGAATATAGGCACAGGTTAGTGGTGACCAGTTTTATCTAATTAAACTGGTAAAGAAAGAAAATTAAACAAACAACTGACTGTGAAAACTATTACGTAAATTAATAGAACTGAATCAATAATCACCAGTAAGACAGTGCCTATAGACTTTAATGATAAATACCTAAGTATGAGCGAGTGAGTATTGTCTCATGAATAACTTTAGAGCTAGGAGTTGATATCCTGGAATGAGGTCGCCAGATGTCATGGGGTTTTTGAGAATATCCAATATTAAAGAATAATATTCAATAATACTTAAGAGCAGGGACAGAGAATTGACTTGTGAATATCAAGCAATGATTAGGCTACTTTATGCAGGTTTACTTCGCCGATTCTCTAAGGACGAGAATTTATAAACTTTCTCAACAGTACACAGCAGACTCTAATTATTCACACGTGCTGTTTATTAGTACTGTTGGCCTCTGGAGAAAGTGACTCCACCCCTGACAATCAATAACTAATGCTATTAATGATAAGCGGGTTCTTGCTGGTGCAATTAACTCCTGGTTGCACAACGGATTTTAAGCTTAATACAAAAGGACTGGCCTAAGTACCAGTTATGAATAATGCAAAACGTTTATGCAAACTAGGAGCTATAAGTGAAATAAGCTTGTGGAGAAATAAAACACGAGTTCACATTACATTAAGCTCATGAGAAAAGAACTGTAAATTTATTGATTACAATGAAATAAATTTATGTTACATGTGCCTCAAATGGCTTCAAAATAAGGAGATCGCACTCACTCACTCACTCAAAAGCTAAACTCTTAAACCTAGGAAAACGAAAAGAAATACTGGTCAGAGAGTGGACTAAGTGGATGACTGGGTGTCGTTGCTGAGGAAGGACACTGCACACGCTGAGCCTCTCGCCAAATCACGCTAGGTGGGAATTCAGGAACTGGACAACGGCGGCGGCAGGAACTGGGCGTCGGCTGAGGGAGGACGCTGCCACACACGCTGCTAACCTTCTTCCACGGTGCTCAAATCCTGACTGAGTTCAAATCGTGAGAGAGAGGCAAGTGTCGAGCCGCACTTGCTAATGGCTAGAATGAGCAAAACGCACC
This sequence comes from Coenobita brevimanus, assembly GCF_032717465.1. Classification (NCBI taxonomy): domain Eukaryota; kingdom Metazoa; phylum Arthropoda; class Malacostraca; order Decapoda; family Coenobitidae; genus Coenobita; species Coenobita brevimanus. Next base: position 28,363,535 of record NC_137056.1, on the reverse strand, counting down.
TTAACAAATCACTCAGTGGAGGTGCTAATGTCGCGCACAAAGACAATCACTTATGAAACAGTGAAAAATGGTTCTGAAAACACTCCCGATCGGATGAATACATGGCGGTTGACCGAGTGATACACACTGGGATTCCACTAGAATTCGCGGTTTCCCACCAAAGTTTAATGTCACGAGTTTATTTAAATATAAAATCGCGCAGACTCGTGACAATCCTCATACATCATCTACTCACCCTCCTTCCTGACATCCCTAACCACGATTACTTGCTATGCTGATGACATCTGGATTCACTCAAATTCCCTAGCAGATCTGCAACGTTCCCTTCACTTGTTTCACAAGTCGGCTTCCAAATGCGGACTCATTATCTCTCCAGAAATGAGTAGAATCTTTACTTCCTGTCCATTAAAAACACTGCCTATATTCTCTGTCGGGGATTGTGTTATTCCTCTGTGCACACAGTACCTTTATCTGGGGTCACCTGTGCAGATTTCTCCCTCCATTCCTGCAAGACAACGCGCACATCCGATTGTTCAAGATCTGCTGACCCGGCTACAGCGGTGCCTAAAACCTCTCAAGTGGCTCACTAATTATGCTGCTGGGGTATCTATTCCTGTAGCACGAACCATTGTACTATTGCGGCCAGGAGTTGTTAGCCACCCTCGTCCAGCCAACCCGTGTATGTGGCAGAGTCGCATTCACGAGCACAGACGTTGCCTTCGATGCAATTCTGTCGACTAATATCCCTTCAGCTTTGGGCCTGTAATAATGGATAAAGCAATAGTAGTATTTACTCTGAAGGTTTGACTCTGATAACCCGAATTTATCATATTTATTATTTAAAAACCTGTGTCTCGTACAGAGCCAAGCAAGTGACAGATATGTATATTTGGTTCCACTCCACGACTTCCTGTAGGTTTAAACCAGCGAACACAGAGTGAACAAGTTCGAAGCATTCATTTGTTACCAGGAGAGAGAGAGAGAGAGAGAGAGAGAGAGAGAGAGAGAGAGAGAGAGAGAGTAGTGAGTGTCTGTGAATTTTAGAGGAATCAAGTAGAGAAATGAGTTGCTCAACACATTTAAACAGGGATTTTTCCTTTTGTTTCTTTTTGTTTTCTATGCCAAAATGACTAAATGAAGGTAAATTATGAAATATATTAACTGGATGACGAAGTGGTAATAGGGTCTGGCTAATGGTTGTTTGGTCCAAGGTGTGCAGTGGTATGCTTGATTCCAAGCAACGGTCGCTGTTAAATGTTGGGTATTTTAAGTCCAATTTGTTTTAAATACCTCGATGTATGTTTACAGTATGTGTATGCCCCTGTGGACCTATTTTCACCCCATGAATTTTTTTATCAATGGATATTTTCACCACTCTGAGCACAATCCCCAATGGACCTATTGTCTTTAATGACTTTTTTTCTTTCAAAGATGCCTACTTTTCTACATAAACCTATTTTCCCACTAACTGATTTTCCCCACCGATGTATTTTCTCGCCATGGACCAATTTTTCTGTCGACCTTGAATCTCTGGATGGATGCAGGTTTCCTACATGGACATACACTCATGGACATACTTTTCACAATGAACCTGTTTTCTCCATGAACCTATTAGTCGACGTGGCTACATCACCCACTGATGCGTGCATTTGAAACAGACTCTTAACCAACAGACGTATTGCGCTATGGACCTGTTGTAACCCACTGGATATATATATATATATATATATATATATATATATATATATATATATATATATATATATACACCTACTTCAGCATGGTTCCAGAATAGTATCCCTTCTGGACCGATTTTCCACACACTGATCTATTCCCAACTCGGAAGTATTCACTCAAGTGACCTAATCCCAGAGGCCTGTTTTTCCACAACCCGTCCATCCACCTACACACCCACCCAACAACGCACATCCCCACAACCTTACTCAGAGTAGTATGTCTCAAAATTAGCATGAGTTAAACCCGTCATTTGCCTTGTCCTACAGGTAGCCCCACCACCTACCCCACTTAAACAATGAACCCCACTCCAACTCACTTAACCAGTCCAACAACCCTTTCCCTTCCTCTCGCCCACCCACTCCACCTAATCCGCCTATGAAACCACCAGCCTACACTGACCAATCCATCCACCCAGTCATCAACCTACCAACACGAATACCATGCTCCACAAGTCGGATGACTCGCAATTCAACACACACACACACACACACACACACACACACACACACACACACACACACAGAGGCGAGGTGGATTTCCCTACACGAAAGATGAGTCTCACCGCTTAACTCAGTCTATCGGTAGAAAATAGCACTGTTTACAGGGAGGTTGCCAGGGCGATAAAGGGGTAGATATGGGCTTCTTTCGCTACATACACATGATTTAATGCGATACGAGTAAATAACGTGCTCGGCCTAACCAGGGATTTTTTTCCTTTGGCTGATGACGAAGGAGTTTATTTATCCCAGGATAACGTCTCGTCGGACAAACTGAAAGATGGGTTTTATTCTGGGTAACGCCAGTTGACTTTGTCAAATTATGAGCCAGGCCGCGTAACTTCTGTTAAATGCCTTATGTTCGCTTTTTTTTCTCTCTCTCTCTGGTGGTTGGCACCTGCAGATGTTTGGCTAACTCATGAGTATTTTTCTCATTAACCGGATATCCCTCTCTGGACAGAGAGGCAAATTACTTTCTTAAGCACAGCTTTTTGTTAAATTAACAGCATTTATCTCCTACTTCATTATTCTTCTGATAGCAATCCTTTATATATATATATATATATATATATATATATATATATATAATGGTAGGTGGCGGCGCTCACCATCCACTCACTCGATGTATTGCTGCTCTCGGGTGTCTGCCCTTTCCTCTCTTCCATCCTTCTTTCCTTCCATCCTCTTCTGTCTTTCTATCCTTCATTCTTTCCTTGTCCTTCTGCCTACGGGTGACTTTACACTCCCTCTTCTGTCTTTCTTTCCTTCATTCTTTCCTTTTCCTTCTGCCTATGGGCGACTCTACACTGAGTGACAAGCCAAGTGGTTTCCTGTACACCAGGAAACCATTTACTACGCTGGGTGGTAACCTTATAACCAAATTTTGGCACCTGGTGGTTTAGTGGGTAATTATTGCGCTCCAGTCGGATTGAGCCTGTGAAGGCTTATATCCAAGGGATGGTTGGGGTTGATTGCTCATGTAATACCACTCAGGGATGAGTGAAGCTGGTCACTCTCATCTTAAATGTCGAGACCAACTGCCTAGCCCCGGGCTCCTACGCTCCTCTTTGGGCAATGTAGGATTGGATGATGGATATATATATATATATATATATATATATATATATATATATATATATATATCACAAAGCAGGGCAAGTTCTAGTGACTGATGGAAGAAATACTTGTACTGTGGCCTGTTTTCGATGAGGCACAGGAATCCAGGGTTTCTCATCCCTAGCATTTCGCTGCACCAGTCTGCCTCCAGTTCATTTCTCCAAAATTCACAGGCGCCCACCATACGCTCTCTCTCTCTCTCTCACTCTCTCTCTGTAACAGATGAATGCTTCGAACTTGTTCACTCTTTGTGTTTGCTGATTCAAATCTACAGTACAGGAAGTCGTGGAGTGAAATTAATGATACATATTTAAGTCACTTGCTTGGTATTGTATGAGAAAAAATAGTTACTAAATATTAAATGTGATTTATTCGTGTTATCAGAGGCAAACCTTCAGAGTAAATATTACTATTGCATTATCCATTAGTACAAGCGAAAAGCTGAAGGGATATTTTTCGACAGAAATGCATAGAAGGCAACTTCTGTGCTCATGAATGCGACGCTGCCACATACACGGGTTGGCTGGATAAGGGTGGCTAACAAGTAACAACTCCTGGCCGCAATAGTACATAGCGTTCATTCGATCAGTTGTTGATTATCTCTCCCGTGCTCTTTGTCAACTTTCCAGAACAGCCTTACAACCTCTTGAGAAGTTCCAAAATGCAGTAATGAGACTCATCCTGGACTGCCCTGGCTCAACCAGAATTGTCAACATGCAACTTGAACTCAACCTTCCACCACTTGTTGAGTTAATACACTGTGGTTACATATTTCAGCGTTAAGTTCCTGCATTATCCTCACCTTTCTCCCCACTACTCTCACATCATTCGGACTCCCCTTGATCCCACTGCACAAGGCCTCTGCTTCGCAGTGGTGGCTGCACACTAGTTAATACTGTTTGTTCAAACGTCTGACGGCTAAACTTCAACGTACCAGTGCTTGCTAAGGAGGTGGACTATGGCATTCCACCTTGGCAGACCCCTGTGCCCACTATCTCATACACTCTGGCCTCCAAGACTGACCTGCCTCAGCTTCAGAAACACCTAGCTTTGGAGACCATCGCCAGGCTGTCATCTTCCCTTCCTTCGGCCCACCATATCTACACTGATGGCTCCCTTCAGGAGGATGGCAGTGCTGGCTGTGCTGTATTTTCCCCAAGTCTGGACCCACCTCAGGGGGACTGGTTGGGCCATTGACTGCCAACCTCTTCGAGCTCTAAGTATTGTGAACTACATGGACTTCTGGATGCAGTTACTTTAATATTACAGATGAACAACAGCGGCTTGACCATCCATGACTCACAGCCAGCGCTCCAGGCCCTCTCCTCTCCCAGGCCTGCATATCAACACCTCGTTATGCAGATACTCCGTCAATTGGCCACTGCCCAGGATCGTTGGCTGGTGGTGCACTGTCTGTGGATTCCCTCTCACATTGGTCTCACAGCCAACAACACTGCTGACCTCCTCGCAAGGACTGCCTGTGGACTGGATCCGCCCTCTGGGGATGCTACTAATGCCTCCCCCATTTGCTACAAGCATATAATACGCAGAGCAGCCAGCTCCCCTATTCTTCTCTGTAGAAATGCGAGAGGGCTCACAGTGCGTCTATCCAACATTATGACCACTTTCTCTCTCGTCCCCATAGATATCTTCGCAGTGGTCTTATGGTTCGTCGACATAACGTGGTGTGTGCCCACCTCAGACTGGGCTACTGACCTGTGTGGCAGGTGGCTGGCGGGTAACGCACCTCATTTCTCCTCGTGTAATCTGTGTGATGCACCCAGTGCCAACACCCTTGACCATTATTGCCTGCAATGTCCACTTGTCTCTGATTTAATACCACATAGACTCACATTAGTGGACACTTGTAAACATTTGTTGGAAGATGATAACCTAGATGTTATTCTCATGCGTCATCCACACTTTGGTGGGTGTTCCTGTTATAGTTTGACAGCGTGTCCTGCGTGGCACGAGTTCCTTGTACTCACCTCACATATGGCCGCATGGCACTGTAATAGGTTTGTCGCCTTCGGGCATAACAAATTAATCAAATCAAATCAGTCAAATCATTTCTTGCCTTCTCATTCTCCATTCAACTTTATCTCCTTCCTTTTCATCTTTCCTCTCTCGGCAATGACACTGGTACTTACGCCGAGGTGGATATCTCCCAGCAATTTCATTTGCTTCTCTTCCTCAGTTTCTCTGTACCTTAACACGTATCACTATCTCTATTACTTATTCGCCTCTCTCTCTCTCTCTCTCTCTCTCTCTCTCTCTCTCTCTCTCTCTCTCGTGTATGTAGGTGAATGAATGTTTATAATGATGTACATTTTCAGCATCTGTGTGTGTGGTTGGGTAGGTGTGAAGGTGAAAGGCGAAGTTTAACAAGGAACTCTCTGTACAGAGCCAAGACACACAATGGCAATGTCGTGGAGATAACAGCAGCTTCCCAGGCACAATGGGATCAAAGCATACTACTTGGAATTCGGAGCTTCGATACAGCAAACCATCTTAGCTGCTCTATTGTCCCGGTTGTGCTAAGCGGGTTCATTGTGTTGTATTCTCGTGGCCTTAATTTCGATCTGTGAATGTAATATTAATTGTAGTTTCCCTTAACGATTTTATTCATCTTGAGACAGCACTCAAGTATTAAAACGTTAATGAAGCCTGTATCTAACATCATTTTTAAACCAAAGCTGAATAAAATCGTCTGGAGATAGCCATAATAAATTATAAACAAACTACGTTATCGGATTAAGAGGATTCAGACGCTCATTGCCGCCCACTCCTCAGCTATATGTCTGCGCGTGTCTCCTTTTCCTTTTCCGGGGAAGCACGAACTTATTGCAACAAACGTCATACTGTATTGTTGGTGGAAAAGCCCAGGCAGAAAAAAAGGATAGAATATGTTATTGGAAATGCTCTGGCAAAGAATTGAACAATTCGTATTCTACTCCAGCTAACTTGGACGATTATATTAATCAAGAGACAGCCTTTACAACCAAAGAGTTAATTATTCTGTTCTGTTACTTATGCCTTTCTTGATCATTTTACATTACAAAAGCTACTTCAGGATTGTGTGTGTGTGTGTGTGTGTGTGTGTGTGTGTGTGTGTGTGTGTGTGTGTGTGTGTGTGTGTGTTTAGGCTTTTTTTTCCTGAATCCCGAGATCCCAAGGTCCTGAGATCCCGGAGAAAATGCTGAGATTGTTTTTTCCCCGGAAATTGATTTTTCTCTCAGAACCATCACAAAACCTAAAAATAGCACGCAAATTCAAATATCATGCTTCTCATGCCTTTTCTTGTTTATAATCCTTTACTCTTTTTACACTAACTGATTTATTAACTACGGTATTGATCATCAAAGCCAAAGAAGCGTACTTGGTTCCTGGGTTGTTTATGACAAAAAAAAAAAAAAAAAAGAATGACCGTGGCGTTCACTGGAGGAGTTTCCTTGATGTATGTGTGTGTGTGTGTGTGTGTGTGTGTATGTGTACATGCGACGTTCGTATATATATATATATATATATATATATATATATATATATATATATATATATATATATATATATACAGTATATATATATATATATATATATATATATATATATATATATATATATATATATATATATATGGAGCCTCTGTGGTACAGTGGTAAAGCGTGACTTTTCGTACACTGAAGAACGAGGGTTCGAGGCCCGCCAGGGTAATAAACTTTGGGAGAGTTCGTCAGGCCACGTACTGTATTGGCGGACACAAGTGGTGCTGTGGTTGAACCAGTGTCGCTTACTGTAAAGTATGTTTCACCCAGTCGGCTTGCGCGGGCCGATTACACTTGGTTCCCAGACTACACACACATCAAAAGCCACTCCAGCACAACAATTACTCTTACAAGCACTTCTCACCCTACACACAGTCTCTACTAGACAGCCTAAGCCACTTGGTAGAGATACATTGGCTGCATCGTCCCCACTTCGGTCAGGATAGGCCGGTCCTGCAGTGGACACTCAAACGGCTGATGAGAATATATATATATATATATATATATATATATATATATATATTAGGGTGGAGAGAAGAAATGAAAAATTGAATTATGACATGTAATGCTCCTTAAAAGTTGTCATTTGTCCCTCATATCTTGCATGTAAAACCTGGCATTCTAAAACCACAATTTTCTGCCCTCTACCAATATTGCTATTTTTTATGCCTGGACATGTTCAGTCATATCAAATACATTAGAGGACAACACAGATAAGGTTTCGGATACATGCTTCTGAAGTGTTTTATGAGTATCATTTTGTGTTTTTTTGTGAGGAAGAAGGAACCAAAGGCCATGAGCCCGCAATAACAGTTCCCTCCAAGAGAAAAACAAAATACCAGAGAGAGCCAAATTCAAGACCCGATCATTTCGAGATACCTGGACACACTGCGTTTGAAAGACTGGAGATCATAGGCAGCAGGAAATACAGACAGAGGGAGACAGTTCCAGAGTTAACCTGTTGCATAAATGAAGGACTGGGAGTAACGGTTAACTCTTGCATTAGAGAGTTGGACAGAAAAGAGATGAGAGTTTGCTGCTAGACGGTTGCTACGCGCCCGTCGTACAGGTGGAGGAATGCATGCAGACAGTTCAGAGGAGCAGTAACCATTAAGGTAGCGATAGAAAAGAGATAAAGATGCAACAGTGCGGTGAAGAGACAGAGGTTGAAGGGAGTCAGTAAGAGGAGGAGAGTTAATGAGACAAAAAGCCTTTGACTTCACCCTATTGAGAAGAGCTGTATGTGGGGAGCCTCCCCACACATGAGAGCTGTACTCCACACAGGGGCGGATAAAACCCCTGTATAGAGTCAACAATTGTGCAGAGGTAAAGAAAGAACAGAGTCGATTAGCACACCCAATCTCTTGGAAGCAAATTTTACAAGAGATGTAATATGATCTTTCCAAGATAAGTCCCGAGTAAATGAAACCCAAGCATGTTCAAGGATGATGCAGGATTAAGCTGAATATTATTAAACATTAGTGGGTATCCCTGTGGAAGAGTTTGTCGGGTTCATAGGTGTAAGAACTGAGTCTTAGATGCATTAAAAACAACCAGATTATTTTTACCCCAGTCAGAGATACGAGCCAAGTCAGACATTAGGTGTGCCATAGCCTCATCCCTTATTTGTTGAAGTAACTGTTGAGATGGGCATTGCCGGAACCGAATGGAAAGGTGAAGGGTGGAGTCATCAGCGTATGAGTGGATAGGGTTAGATGTGCAGCTTAGAAGGTCATTGATGAATAATAGGAAGAGAGTTGGTGATAGGACAGAGCCCTGAGGAACACCACTGTTGATAGATATAGGATTCTAGGAGAAGGACGATGGACGTCTACAACAGCAGCTATAGAACGACCAGAAAGGAAGCTAGCGATGAAGGTACAGATAGGAGGATAGAAACCATAAGAGGGCAGTTTGGAAATTAAAGGTTTATGCCAGACTCGATCAAAAGCCTTTGAGATGTCAAGTGCAATGGCAAAGCTTTCGCCAAAGTCCCGAAAGGAGGATGACCAGGAGTCTGATAGGTAGGTGAGAAGATCGCCGGTGAAGCGTCCCTGACAGAACCCGAACTGACGATCAGAAAGAAGGTTGTGATAGGAAAGATGCCTTAAAATTTTTCTATTGAGAATTGACTCGAAAACTTTTGAAATACAGGACGTTAAAGCAACTGGACGATAGTTAGAGGGTTGGGAATGGTCACCCTTCTTTGGGACTGACTGAATGAGAGCAAACTTCCAGCAAGAAGGAAAGGTGCAAGTTGACAGACAAATGCGAAAGAGTTTGCCTTGGCAGTGTGTAAGCACAGAAGGACAGTTCTTGAGAACAACAGGAGGGACCCCATCAGGCCCATATGCCTTGTTAGTATTGAGGCCAGTGATGGCAGAAAATACATCAGCTGAAGAAATTTTAATGTCAGCCATGAGGAAGTCAGAGGGGGGAAGTGATGGAGGAACACCCCCGGAATCATCTAAGTTGGAATTGGTGGAGAAAGTCTGTGCGAAGAGATCTGCTTTATCAGTAGAAGAAATAGCTACAGAACCATCAGAGTTGAAAAGTTGAGGGAAGGATGGTGAGGTAAAGTTGTTAGAAAGGTTTTTGGCAAGGTGCCAGAAGGAGCAGGAAGATTTCGAGTTGGAGAGTTGAGAGCATTTAGTACGGATGAAATTATTTTTAGCAAAGCAAAGAACAGACTTAGCACAATTCCGGGAAAAAACGTAAAGATGATGTGATTCAGGGGTGGGTTGGCTCCAGTACCTTTTGTAGGCCTTCTCCTTGTTGTGGACAGCATTAGAACAAGCGTGATTAAACCAAGGCTTTCTTGCGTTAGACAAAGGATACGAGAAAGGAATGTATGCTTCCATGCCCGAGAGAATAACCTCCGTAATGCGCAAGCACACTCAGATGGCTCCCGGCCATGGAAGCAATAATCATTCCAGGGAAAATCAAAGAAGTACTGCCTGAGGGCCTCCCAATCTGCAGTTCCAAAGTGCGACAGACGACGTTTCTTTGGAGGGTCCACATGCCGTACTGGAGTGATAGGACAGGTTAAGGTGATAAGGTTGTGATCGGAGGAGCCCAACGGAGAGAAAAGATTAAGTGTAAGCAGAAGGATTAGTTGTAAGGAAGAGGTCAAGTATGCTGGAGCTCTCTCCGAGGCGGTCTGGGATATGGGTAGGGTGCTGTACAAGCTGCTCTAGGTCATTAAGGATAGAAAAGATGTAGGCTTGTTCACCAGGTGGATCAGTGAAAGGAGAGGAGAGCTTGAGTGTATATATTATAATATAATACATACAATACTTCTAGTTTGTTAAGCCTGCTATGTTCTGTTTCATTTCTTATGCAATTTGAGTGTTTGGGCATGGTGATAAGATAGCTGAGCGTCATCCGAGAAAACCTCCGGCATGCCAAATTTTCGGTAATTCTCATAGAACGAAAACTTGCACAGGTTGCCAACCACTGGTGACATGCTTATGGACTATCAATGGGTCAGACTGAATGTGATGTGTAATTCAAAAAAAGAACCAACTGTTGCAGACGTGTCTGATGTCCTAGCTGTCAAAATTAATGAAATTTGGACCCGAGCATCAATACTTATTGTGACATCAACTCGTATTATACAGCTGATACGATATCACCACTATAAATATCTCACACTTGTTAGATACCCAGTGTCAAAAAGAAATAAACAGTATGAACAGAAAGTCATAAAATTCAAGGAGCAAGCCAGGAAAATTTTCGACATTGCAGTATGTAGATGTGCTAACCATTCATCATGTTCGTGTGCAAAGTTTCGCAAGGTTCCAATTTCTGAACTGTCTTTTCTTCAGGATCAACGAAGCACACGCAAGATGATGATAAGGCCACTTGACAGCATAGATACAAAGAGGTTACAGGTGTGTCTGAGAAGAATGTCGTCGAAGGTACAAGACAGGCTAGCCCAGTATCACCTTGAAACTAGTGCCAGTTCATCGACAGTAAAGAAAAATGAAAGCAGCTTTAGCAGTTCTGCAGAAGATGAACCCTCTGAAAGCACAGATAGTGACACCGAAATATTTTCTGCTACTGTTGCATGTACTTTACAAGCATTACATCCTTCTACTGTTGTATATACTTTGCAAGCATTACACCTTTCTACTGCTGCATGTACTCCCAAGCAGCATCGCAGCAGAGACGTCGGCTAGAGAATACTGCGAGGACTTCGGAGCGACATGCAATTTCAGATAGAGCAGTGGCAGAGATTGCATCTGCAATCTGGCATAGTAACATCTGAGGACTGCAGTTATGTCATTGACAGAAGCAAAGTTAGAAGAGAACGGCAGAAGTATCATGAAAACATCCGTGTTGAAGCGGCAAGTCTTACTGCTGAAATACAGGGCCTATATTTTGATGGCAGAAAGAATACGAACACTGACTCTCGAAATAGTTGATGGCACATCTCACTGGAAAATGACTGTAGAGGAAGATATATCACTGGTACAGTAGCCTGGCTCCGACTATCTCGGTCACATTAAAACTGAAAGTGGCAGTTCTACAAGCATAAAGCTGGCCATCGTGCATTTTCTTGGTGAAAATAGTATAGACGTTCAGAAGCTGGTGGCAGCTGGGTGTGATGGCACTGCAGTGAACACGGAAAAAGGGCGATGTTATAAGACTCCTTGAAGAACATGTCAAACGTCCTCTGCATTGGTTTGTTTGCCTTCTCCATGCATATGAACTTCCTCTACGTCATTTGTTCGAACATCTGGATGGTTGCACGACAAGACCAAGAAGTTTCTCAGAGCCAATCGGTTCTTTATTGAAAAATTGTGAGCAAATGTAGTTGTTGCTTTTGAGCCAATAACGTATGAATTTCCAGATGTCAACATTGAAGATCTGAGTTCGGATCAGCATTATTTACTGTATATTTGCCAAGCTATAATCACTGGCAATTGCTCTGTCCCTTTATGACATCGTCAGCCAAGAAAACTCGTTATGTCCCGCTGGGTCACATTGGCCAATCGAGTTCTGCGTTTGTATGTTGCGACAGAAAGGCCTAGCGATAATCTCAAAACAATTGCTGAATTCATTCTGAAGGTTTACGCTCCAGTCTGGTTCACGATCAAAGTCCAAACCTTCATGCAAGGATGGCTCTAAGCCAGCGATTCTCAAACTTTTTAGTGTGTGACCCCATTTGGAATATTTCGAGACTTCGCGACCTTCAGGGTAAAAGAGAGAGAGAGAGAGAGAGAGAGAGAGAGAGAGAGAGACACACACACACACACACACACAGAGTAACCGGTATATAGCCTATCATAGTTATTATGAATACACTGCTAGTGTAGTAAGGATAATTACAATTTCAATCAAATAAATATAATACAGCACATTGAAAGTATTAGCCTATTCTATGTCCGTGCGACCCATCAAAATTCCTCTCGCGACCCACCTTTGGGTCAAGACCCATACTTTGAGAATCAATGTCTAAGCACCGGTGGATGCAGATTAAGAGGTCGCGCTACCTGTCGCAAGATCTGCAAGCTGTAGTTGATCCAGTGATTCAGCAAAATGGCTACTTTGGCCACCCTGAGAACATTTTGCTGACCACGGTAACCGACGAGCAACAACATATCAGGGAGCTGGGCGTTCGACGAATCATGCGAGCTCGAGCCTCCAAGACACGTCAACATGTTATCAGACGTTTTCAAGTACCATCTCCCAATCTCAGTGCCGAGGAGTACATTGATCTGATTGGCTGGTATAGTCTCACCAATTTTAAACCCAGGTTTGGGTGGAGTCTGGCGCTGGGTGCAGCCATGCCATACTTCCTAAACGAGCGATGAGTAGATTCTGTTATATATGTAATAGGCATCACAGATAGGTACACACATACTAATACAATATAAACGTAAGTATTCTAGCATATAAAAGGAAGGTAAACGTGTAATGCATATGGCTCTTGTACATCAATAAAGAAACGTGGCATACATATTTTACAGTGGTGCTGAAAAATATGTAGTTACTTTTACCGACTTTCACGGTAGTTCTAAGTTGGGTAAGTAATGTAACAATTACGTTTATAATATAATTTGAAGGAATCAGTAGAACATACGCTATTTTCTTAATAGAAATAAATAAGTTAAAACACTCACGAGCGGCAACACCAGGCCCATATTGGGAGTTAATCCATTGGAGGGAGATTTAAGCTTCTGTCAGGTGCTTCCACTATTCACTTTCTATGTTGATGCAGACACAATGGCAGCTACGCCAACTCGCTCGCATCTACATAGTCAAGCCAAAGAAATGACCTTCAACGTAAGCCAGTATTTTCTGCAGGAGAAGCAGTACGGAGGAATTTTCGATGATGTGTCAAGGGCAATTCATCGAACAGCTGCAGCAACAGGACTTAGCAAGAGCAGGATTGAAGCAATACGCAGAGAAGCAAGAGATAATGAAGAAAACAACTCTCCAGAGTTTACGTCTCCCAAGAAAATCACTCTCACCTCTTCTGATGAGGAGGATTCATGATAATTTCTTACATGCTGTAAGAGAAGAGGAATAGGCCTATCGGGGAAACCTCTTAAAAAAAAAAAAAAAAAAAAACGCGCCGTGACTTTTACCTCTTGGGTGGTGTGGAAAGAAAGTCTAAGTTTTAATATGTAGAGTGTAATTTAAAGGCTATAACCAGGTAAAAAATCATAAATTATATGAGAGAGAGAGAATGCGACTTTTAAATTCATTTTGATTATATTTATAACTTAAACTAGTTTGTCTTTACACACACACACATACACAAACACACACACACACACACACACACACACACACACACACACACAAACACACACACACAGAAGTGGGTGAAGTCATGTCAGGCCAGGTGGCGAGATGGGAGCGGACGAACTCTAACGGTGTCAGGTCAGCCACTAGCCAATGAGAGTATAGGAAACAAGGCAACGCTGTACGCCGGGAAATCCCCGGCTAGACTCCATCCAAACCTAGGTTTTAGATTGGTGAGACTATAGAAATGTATCCTGACTGAACCTCCAATCACACAATCAATCTCCAATGCTGACCTGGAAAGCGAGGTTCATAACGAAACAACTCTTGCCACTGAAACTACACGTTTTCCACGTCATACATAAACAGTGGAAAGATGCGTTAAGCAGTCACAGAGGCATGAATAGCTGTTGTTTGACAAGAAGCAAAGGATAGCTTTACTCGAGCATGCTCGAGCTATCATGCCCACATTTAACACCAAGAGTGAATATCACACCACACAGTAACATTTTCGATTGTTGTAAATGTTGTGCTTGTTGGCTTAAGCTGAACATATTGGGTCATGTACATTTGTACACTGCATATTATAATGTATAATTGTATATTATACTGTTTAATACAATGGGTGCCAAGGATTTTGTCATTTGTGTCACAGGTTGGTAAAAAACAGATGGTAGAGAGGAAATTTAGTACTGTTTCAATAAAATATTATATCATTAACGAGCAATAGCACTGGCAACTCTTGGTAGGTATTACATCCAATAAATCCGTGATTCTATTTGCGACCCCAATTTTCACCCCACCCTTATATATATATATATATATATATATATATATATATATATATATATATATATATATTTATATATATATTGTTACGGAACAGAGAAAGATAATGTACACATTAAGTGAAAATACTAAGAGTCACTACTGTCCCGTAAAGTTCCAGGTTCAAAACTAAAGAGTTAGGTAAAATTACAAGTTAAAGTTTAATGCTCAAACTAACAACAAAACATTCAGGACTCATAAGGATAATGTAATGGCAAAAAAACAGGTTAAATATATGGTTAACTGCAATAGCCTCTATTAACACGAAATTAGCATGAGTAAATTTATCTAAGTCAGCCCTGTTAAAATGAGATACCAGATAATACTCAGTGAATGCCAGATATATTATTACAGATACAAAATATTATGAACAATGGCTAACAACAAGAACCCTACATGAATTACAAAAACCTCACTAGGCCTACAAATTAACAACTTACGCTATACAGTACAAGAACAAAATGCAGTAACACTTATACTCAAATTACACAGCTGCTAGATGGTTGGAGACTTCCTGAGCACTCACAATAATAACTGTACAGGGGAGGACAGAGATGTGAACAAAATGAGGAGTAGATCTAAGTGGCAATAATGTAGAGACTGAGCTCATTATATAGGGGCCGGCAGAGCTTGATACAACGTGTAAGAAGGACGCGCAAATGAAGCCATGGGGACAAAGAGTTGACAATCCTGCTCTGAACAACAGAAAGAACGACTTACTCTACTATAACGGTAGAAGGGTGGACTGAGGTAGAACACGCTCGTGATCAAACATGCAGCATGCTGTACGTTAGAATTACACAAAGGATGATGAAATCATAGGCTATGTAACACCTCCCCACAAAGAAAAAGCAATTTACAAAGGAAATTTCTTATTACTCTAAAACAATCTGTCTAAAGTCTAGATAAGCAATCTGCAATAACATTTTCTTTCCCCTTGACATGTTGTATGTCTAATGAATACTCCTGAAGAAGTAGACTCCATCTTGTCAATCTCTGATTTTTATCTTTAAACTTACTAAGGAATTTCAGTGGGTTATGATCGGTATAAATGACTATGGGGTCAAAACCAGAACACAAATAAAATGAAAAATGCTGTAAACCCAAAATCAAGGCCAAAATCTCTTTCTCAATAGTTGAGTAGTTCTTTTGAGGTGGAGTGAACTTCTTACTGTAATAAGATACAGGGTGTTCAATACCCTAATCATCCTCTTACAGCAAAACAGCCCCAGCTCCTGTATCACTTGCATCAACAGACATCTTAAAAGGCTTAGCAAAATTTGGAGTAGCGAGCACTGGCTGACTTAATAGGATAGCTTTAAGTTTGTTGAAAGAGGATTCACAGTTATCGGTCCAGACAAATTTAACTCCCTTTTTCAGTAGGTCTGTAAGTGGTGATACAAGAATTGAAAAGTTAAGAACAAATCTCCGGTAATAACCTACCATTCCCAAAAATCTTTGTAGCTCTTTCCTACTTTTAGGTCTGGGAAGATCACTTATAACCTGAACCTTAGCTGCTGGTGGTGCAACATGTCCATCACCAATTACGTACCCAAGGTACTGAACTTTAGCTTGACCAAACTCACACTTTGATAAATTAGCTACAAGATTAGCATGAACCAAACGCTCAAGAAATTTACTGACATGGCATAGGTGATCTTTCCAGTTGTCACTGAAGATTAATACATCATCAATATAAACAACACACCCTGCCAAACCCTCTGTTACAACATTCATGAGCTTCTGAAATGTGGCTGGTGCATTCTTCATACCATATGGCATTACAGAACATGCAAAAGTCTTTCCTAGTGTTACAAAACATGAGATCTCCCTAGCACGTTCAGTCATAGGTACTTGCCAGTATCCCTTTAACAAATCAAACTTACTTATGTACCTAGCCTTTCCAATCTTGTCTATGCAATCTTCCACACGAGGGAGAGGGTAAGTGTCTGTTTTGGTTACCTGATTAACACGTCTGTAGTCGATGCAAAGCTGCTGTGACCCACCCGGCTTAGGGACCAGAGTGACAGGAGAACTCCACTCGCTCTGACATGGCTCAATCATCTTGTGGTCCAACAGGTAGCCAAGCTCCTTCTCGATGAGAGGAACTTTCACTGGGTTCACACGGTAAGGAGGCAGTTTAATTGGCTTTGCGTCTCCAACATCGACATCATGCATCAACACAGTAGTTCTTCCTGGAGTGGCACGGAACACTTGCGGGTACTCCTGCAGTAATGCCGAAAACTCCTGCCTTTCCTCGGGAGCTAGATGAGAAAGCTTAGTCTGCAGATCATTCATGATATCAGGATTCTTCCCCAAACTATCACTCAGGCTTATACTGCATGGGAGAGCTTCACTTGCAGACTCGGGTGGAACAGCTACAGTGCAGACTGGGTTATTTTCGTCCCGCCTGTGATATAACTTTAGCATGTTGATGTGACATAGTTGCTTGTTCTTTCTACGATCTGGTGTGGCGATGACATAGTTGACATCACTGAGTTTCTTCTCCACGAAATAAGGACCACTAAACTTGGCTTGAAGAGGTTGCCCATGAACCGGTAGCAGAATCAAAACCTGATCTCCTGGCTGAAAGTGACGTAACCTGGACTTCTTATCATACCAAGTCTTCATCTCCTGAGCAGCTCCTAAATTCTCTCTCGCCAGCTGTAAAGCAGTGGACAGCCGTTCTTTGAACTTCATCACATACTCCAGCAGGTTGACGTCATCTTCCTCCGACAGCCAGCATTCCTTGAGTAACTTAAGGGGTCCTCTTACTTCATGGCCAAACAGTAGTTCAAAAGGTGAGAAGCCCAGTGATTCATTTGGAGATTCTCTTGCAGCAAACACAACGAATGGAAGACCTTTATCCCAGTCTTTCTGATGTCCCAAACAGTATTTCTTGAGCATCGATTTGAGTGTTTGATGATATCTCTCCAACGCTCCTTGGGTCTGGGGATGGTAAGCTGAAGACGTGATCTGGGTGATGCCCAACTCTTTCAGAGACTGCTTGAAAACATTTGACATGAAATTACTTCCTCGGTCTGACTGTACCTCCTTGGGCAGACCAAACTTTGTGAAGAACCCTAGCATTTCCTTAACCACGTTCTTTGCTGAGATATTTCTAAGTGGAATGGCTTCAGGATAACTAGTAGCCATATCAATCAGGGTCAACACATAAGAAAATCCTGAAGAAGTCTTAGGAAGAGGGCCCACAAGATCCACCAACACACGGGTGAATGGCGCCTCAAAAGGAGGAATGGGAACTAGAGGTGCAACCTTTTCGGTCTGATTACACTTCCCCACAACTTGACAGGTGTGACAAGACTTACAATACCAGGAAACATCCCTGAAGATACCTGGCCAGTAGAAGTGTTTCAAAATGCGTGCCACAGTCTTCCTCACTCCAAGGTGTCCTGCCAAACTGGAATCATGAGCCACTCTAATGATATCCTGCCTACAAACACGAGGGATGACAACTTGATGTACAACCTCCCATTCACAGTCGGCTGATGCTGTTGGAGGTCTCCACTTCCTCATAAGTACTCCTGACTTTATATAATAACAAGTAGAAGCACCAGCTGACTTCCTCACTGCAAGCAGAGTTAGCTAGACCTTTCAACTCAGGGTCAGCAACCTGCAACTCAACCAACTCTTGACGAGACAAATTATCAACACTACAGGGTACTGCCTCATCTGGTGAGTGGTCCAAATTAGCAAGAAAAGTGTCAGCTAGGATAACATCATCATCATCATTATCCTCTAAATCACCAGTAACTTTAGACTTAGCCCTAGTGACAGCACATGCAGGGAACACATCAGGGACATCACAATCCTGGGACGCAGCCACTGGCTCACTAGACAACTGAGGAGCTGGACACACTTGACTTCCACCAATATCATTTCCAAGTAAGAAAGTTACACCTGACATTGGGAGTGTCTCAACCAACCCAACCATAACGGAACCATTGACAAAACCAGACTCTAAATTCACTCTGCACAGAGGGACAGAGAAGTAATTATTCCCTACACCCTGTAAGATTACAGTTTCATCAGAGGAATTAACATTAGAGCCTAGAACACTGGTCAGCATAAGGGATTGGCAAGCACCTGTATCACGATATATTTTAACTGATTTCCTGTCATTACTGTCCAGAGGACTGACAAAACCATCAGACAGGAAATTAGCACATGAACTCTTGAGAGTGTCACCCACGTTACTGCTCAAAAGAGGAGCTCCATCATGAGAATTTAAGTTACCCCTCAAAGCAGGTTCAGTTAACTCAGTTAAAGAATTCTGGGAACTCTCAAGGGTGGACACTAGACCAATTGACTGAATATTTAAAGACTCCTTTTTGTTCACATCACGCTGTCTCCTGAAACATTTCTCCGTAGTATGACCAAGCTTACTACAATAAGTACATTTACTTTTCTGAAATCTAGAGGTGAAGCTGGTATTTACTTCCTGAGAAACATCATCTTTATTCTCTTTCCTGTTACCTGTACTCTGAGTAGAGGCAATGTACTTACTCTCAGCTTTCCTTTTTCCTCTAGAATATCTCTTGTGAGTGAGAACATATTCATCAGCTAAAACTGCAGCATCAGACAAATTATCTATTCTTTTCTCATCAAGATATAGGCTTACATCTTTATAGATACACCTCTTGAAGTCCTCCAGCAAAATCATCTGCTTAAATTTACCAAAATCAGAATCCACATTCTTAAATTTAACCACTGCTCTAACAGATCTTCTTTGATTTTTGCATACTCAACATGGGATTGCTTATCTTGCTTGTAAGTTGTCCTAAATTTTACTGTATAAGCTTCAGGAACAAGCTCACAGGTCTTAAGAATCAAGCTCTTAACTACATTATAATTATCAGATTGATCCTGAGGCAAAGATGCATAAGTTACTTGAGCTTTACCGGTGAGAACAGTTTGAAGGAGTACTGGCCAATTCTTTTTGGGCCAATTAAAACCTGTAGCTACCCTCTCAAACAACTGAAAATACTTTGTTAAATCAGATTCATTAAAAGGAGGGACAAGTTTAACATTTTTAGCCACATCAAAATCATCAGAGCTAGATGATCCAGTTCCACCTTGTTTCATGCGATACTCATGGTCTGCTTGAATCCTAGCTAGTTCAATTTGTGCCTGAGCCTGTGCCTGTGCCTCCTGAATGCGAGCATTTGCCTGAAATTCAGCCTCGTGAATACGAGCCTGAGAGTCCGCTTCCTTAGCCTGAGACTCAGCCTCCTTAGCACGATCCTGAAACTCAGCTTCCTTAACACGAGCCTCCTGCAGAGCTAGCTGTAACTTAGCTATTTCAATCTGCGTTTGCTCATTTGGAGGAGTTGCATTAAACAAGCTTTTATTAATCATGCCAACAATTTGATCTTTAGAATGACCCCTGGTAAGTTAAAAAGATCCCGGGTGCCAATTAACTAACAGGGCCCTCAGTGACCCACAGCCCGTCACAGGTCGAAAGAGTAGTAACCGTTAACTTGGGGCTATCCATGCCTATGCTCCTATGTATTTTCCGGCGGTATTTGATCCTACGCACTCGAACATCCATTTTACTCTACACTTACAACTAATATAAGTAAGCCGGAGGATTCTTATGCTGCAAGATCCTCACCTTCCGTATCTCTATTTACATCTATCATATAAGGAAATTTTTAAACAAAAATATAATCCGTATATAACGTAAACTCAGTCATAATCTATATTCACAGACATGCATATTCATTCTTAATTTCCAAAACAACTCTTTCACTGATTGGGCATGTTACTATAGCATTTCATACATACTTTATTTCAATTCTGATCACAGGTGTGCTTGTGACATACTTGACATTGTTTCGTGGACGATTTTGCTTTGGGGCGATTCTGAGTGTATCCTGGACCATAAAGAGACTCCAGGCATGAATGACACTTGTGCTGCTTGCCTGACCTATTCTCATGTGTTACTTCTGGGACGGCCTCCTCTACATCTCCCTGTCCGAGCATCAGATTCATCTTAGCTATTGTATTCCTGGTCAGACCACAAGCCTGAACTTTTCTTCTTTCAATTTGCAGATTACACAATGCCTTCACTAACTGCCAGCCATAGGAGATTGAAGCAATTTTTCTTGGGTCCTGATTATTATATAACGAATAAATTGTCTGTGAATTTACTCTGGCAGTGTTGACAATGTAGCCAAGGGCATTCACTGTCCATCTTCTAGATTTAGTGTGTACTGTATGAAAACTTATTCTCTGATCCATAATGTCAGTGCCTCCTTTAGTGAAATCATACAATTTAAATATATATATATATATATATATATATATATATATATATATATATATATATATATATATTTTCAAATCATCATCATTGGTAATGCCTAATATAGGGAAACTGTGCTCAGAAGTAACACATCTTTCTTACCTTTGCTTTTGGTGGGTGTTACATAGGATTCAGTGTCATTTCCTCCCCGTGTTTCTTCCAGTAAACTTGGTATGACCTATCTTCCCTTTCTGTGACTATCTCTGGTGGTATGCCTTTCCTAGTAGAATCTATAGTACCTAAGGCTGAGATACCTTGTGTTTGAAGCCACTCCAGCAACTCTATACTGGTGTACAATCTATCCAGGCTAATAATCCTACCTCTAAGGTCGACTGAGTCTTGTAACTGACTTACCAGAGCTTTCACTGTTGGGACTGTACCGCGTATGTAGTGTGGTCCTGGCTCTCCAGGTTTACCTGAATATACAGCTGTCCTAAAGGTAAATGGATATCTAACAGCATTAATAGATTTATATTGAAGGCCATAGAGTACGGGTTTGCTCTTATTGTAGTCTGAACCCTATTTGTGTTCTGCACCCATACAACGTTTCATCAGTGGTCAAGAAGTCACCTGGCTCTAACACTGAGCAACAACAATT
Organism: Coenobita brevimanus; assembly: GCF_032717465.1. Taxonomy (NCBI): domain Eukaryota; kingdom Metazoa; phylum Arthropoda; class Malacostraca; order Decapoda; family Coenobitidae; genus Coenobita; species Coenobita brevimanus. The sequence goes on along the minus strand of NC_137056.1, from coordinate 28,342,133 downwards.
ACTGAACTGTTCAAAAAGCTCCCTGATTGCTGCAAACCGATCGTGTACCCATCTCTGGTGTCTGGTATCAATGTTGATCGTGTACCCATCTCTGGTGTCTGGTATCAATGTTGATCGTGTACCCATCTCCGGTGTCTGGTATCAATGTTGATCGTGTACCCATCTCTGGTGTCTGGTATCAATGTTGTTAAAAGTTATGTCGGCATGTAAGAAACCAAATCGTTTTACTGACATGACGGCTTCAAATATTGGGTGACCAAACCCTTCCATGAAGAGACGATTATAGCAATATTTATTTTGTCCCAACAAACCTCTTGGATAGAGCAGGCCAAAAAAGCTTTTCAATTCTATGGCATCAGTCATCTTGACGTGTGTTGGTATTTCAGCAGTCAGTATTAGAAATTTCGGTAATTATGCCTTGTGTTAGCATGGGTTACAATACCATCAATCATATTAGATGTTATAAACAACTCCCATGCCATTATTTCTGTATTAGCTGACCTTGCCTCTCCTAACAAAACATCCTTCACTAGGCAATACCTTCTCAACAGGCCTACCTTCTGTATGATTGGTCCATATTATTGACTTACCGATATCTAATTTTCTCTGGGGTTTCTCTAAAATGCAGGTATATTCCCTGAGCTCGTGTGGCAGGACAAATTCGTCATAATTATGTTTGTTCAAGCACTGGTCCAAAGAACTGATTAATCTATTTTTCACCAGTGGCTTTCTGTTTCTGAGTGGTACCCACTCTTCTTCATTTTGTCAACATTCTGATCATCATCTACATCGTCGCCCTCAGCTACTCTATCCAAGGCAAGGTCATCATCATCATCATCGCCAACTACCTCTTCCAAGTAATCTTCGACTGGGTCGTCAACATAGTCGAAGATAAAAGCAATGACTACGTCCGTCAGCACATCCACCCCGTCCCCTAATTAATGCCTAACTAACCGTCGTCCAGCACGCCTACACAAGAGCCGCGAGGTTTGTGTGTGTGTGTGTGTGTGTGTGTGCACATTACAATGCACGTGTGTGTATCTGTGTGCACAATACAATGCACATGTGTGTATCTGTGTGTATGTGTACGAACAACCATTTCATTGGGTATGAGGAGTCATAGAGAAAAAACAATGAATAATACATAGATAATGAAATTAGTGAATGAAATAACTATTTCACTAGGTATGAGGAGTCATAAAGTATGAACAATGAATAATACATAGAAAATAAAGTAGTTTTAATGAAAATAGGAAACGTATCGTACGTCTGGAAGCTGTGTTGATGCCCGTTAGGCTTGCGTAGGCTAAGGTCCCAGATATTTCACTCATCTTCGAGCGTTTTCTTTTTGTTTAGCGCTCTCCACGGGGAAAAATCGTTAATTTTAGAGAAAACGCTCGTTTCAACCCAGTTTTTTCGCTCAGAATCACTATTTTGTTGTGTTTCCAGTAATTTAACAAGAAAATAATCGTGAGACCATGCATTGCTTACAAACTAGAGTTTATTGGCAAAAATTAGTTAGGGCGTATCAAAACTGATACGGGGTGCACCGAATAGGGTTAACGGGATAATAACACAGTGCTATGGCTCTACATCCTTTCCACAGAACATCTTCGCTAACAACACCATTTGTCAGAATTGATCTCTTGTTACATCTCGGCACTTAAGATACAAGGATGTTAACTCTAGGTAAAGTTTTAAGTGGACAGATTATAGCAACTCGTTACCGGCACAGCATGAATATTAATATGCAAGTGTTAGATAATACGTCCAGCTAGCCATCTGAGCTGGGTGTACGAGGAAAGCACTGGTTTTCGAACGAGAACAATGCAATAATATTTCGTAATTATAAAACCTGTTCATGGTTTATCGTTCTCTCTCTCTCTCTCTCTCTCTCTCTCTCTCTCTCGATTGTGTTGACTGATACGATACAAGAGTTTTGACAATGAAGAGAGATAATGCCAGATTGAAACTGATGTATGCTCAAAATGAACACAGTCTCAGCATGAAGGAATAATAATTTAAATCCTTCTGATAAATTCAAAGTAGTGTGTGCCACTAAACACTGGGCGTCATGGCATTACAGTTTCAAAATATTGCACAATATATCACACCAACAGGTATGTTGGGACATATAAGGCTCTGTTCTAAGTGGCTTGAGAGGTTTCGATACCACATTTACCTTATGATTTACTCAGCATATTACACGAGAGACGAAAGATTATCTTAAATCCACACACACACACATACACACACACACACACACACACACACACACACACACACATTTGCAACAGCCCTCACAACCACATTTCGCGTTACAACAGTATAAACTTAATTTGTATGTAAAGGGCCGAAACCAGAACACGAATGTTTAACCCTATTCGGTGCACCCCGTATCATTTTTGATACGCCCTAACTAATTTTTGCCAATAAACTCTAGTTTGTAAGCAATGCATGGTCTCACGATTGTTTTCTTGTTAAATTACTGGAAACACAACAAAATAGTGATTCTGAGCGAAAAAACTGGGTTGAAACGAGCGTTTTCTCTAAAATTAACGATTTTTCCCCGTGGAGAGCGCTAAACAAAAAGAAAACGCTCGAAGATGAGTGAAATATCTGGGACCTTAGCCTACGCAAGCCTAACGGGCATCAACACAGCTTCCAGACGTACGATACGTTTCCTATTTTCATTCAAACTACTTTATTTTCTATGTATTATTCATTGTTCATACTTTATGACTCCTCATACCTAGTGAAATAGTTATTTCATTCACTAATTTTATTATCTATGTATTATTCATTGTTTTTTCTCTATGACTCCTCATACCCAATGAAATGGTTGTTCGTACACATACACACAGATACACACATGTGCATTGTATTGTGCACACAGATACACACACGTGCATTGTAATGTGTGCACACACACACACACACACACACACAAACCTCGCGGCTCTCGTGTAGGCGTGCTGGACGACGGTTAGTTAGGCATTAATTAGGGGACGGGGTGGATGTGCCGACGGACGTAGTCATTGCTTTTATTTTCGACTATGTTGACGACCCAGTCGAAGATTACTTGGAAGAGGTAGTTGGCGATGATGATGATGATGACCTTGCCTTGGATAGAGTAGCTGAGGGCGACGATGTAGATGATGATCAGAATGTTGACAAAATGAAGAAGAGTGGGTACCACTCAGAAACAGAAAGCCACTGGTGAAAAATAGATTAATCAGTTCTTTGGACCAGTGCTTGAACAAACATAATTATGACGAATTTGTCCTGCCACACGAGCTCAGGGAATATACCTGCATTTTAGAGAAACCCCAGAGAAAATTAGATATCGGTAAGTCAATAATATGGACCAATCATACAGAAGGTAGGCCTGTTGAGAAGGTATTGCCTAGTGAAGGATGTTTTGTTAGGAGAGGCAAGGTCAGCTAATACAGAAATAATGGCATGGGAGTTGTTTATAACATCTAATATGATTGATGGTATTGTAACCCATGCTAACACAAGGCATAATTACCGAAATTTCTAATACTGACAGTGCTGAAATACCAACACACGTCAAGATGACTGATGCCATAGAATTGAAAAGCTTTTTTGGCCTGCTCTATCCAAGAGGTTTGTTGGGACAAAATAAATATTGCTATAATCGTCTTTTCATGGAAGGGTTTGGTCACCCAATATTTGAAGCCGTCATGTCAGTAAAACGATTTGGTTTCTTACATGCCGACATAACTTTTAACAACATTGATACCAGACACCAGAGATGGGTACACGATCAACATTGATACCAGACACCAGAGATGGGTACACGATCGGTTTGCAGCAATCAGGGAGCTTTTTGAACAGTTCAGTAATTGTTGTTGCTCAGTGTTAGAGCCAGGTGACTTCTTGACCACTGATGAAACGTTGTATGGGTGCAGAACACAAATAGGGTTCAGACTACAATAAGAGCAAACCCGTACTCTACGGCCTCCAATATAAATCTATTAATGCTGTTAGATATCCATTTACCTTTAGGACAGCTGTATATTCAGGTAAACCTGGAGAGCCAGGACCACACTACATACGCGGTACAGTCCCAACAGTGAAAGCTCTGGTAAGTCAGTTACAAGCCTCAGTCGTCCTTAGAGGTAGGATTATTAGCCTGGATAGATTGTACACCAGTATAGAGTTGCTGGAGTGGCTTCAAACACAAGGTATCTCAGCCTTAGGTACTATAGATTCTACTAGGAAAGGCATACCACCAGAGATAGTCACAGAAAGGGAAGATAGGTCATACCAAGTTTACTGGAAGAAACACGGGGAGGAAATGACACTGAATCCTATGTAACACCCACCAAAAGCAAAGGTAAGAAAGATGTGTTACTTCTGAGCACAGTTTTCCCTATATTAGGCATTACCAAGGATGATGATTTGAAAATATATTATATATATATATATATATATCTATATATATATATATATATATATATATATATATTTAAATTGTATGATTTCACAAAAGGAGGCACTGACATTATGGATCAGAGAATAAGTTTTCATACAGTACACACTAAATCTAGAAGATGGACAGTGAATGCCCTTGGCTACATTGTCGACACTGACAGAGTAAATTCACAGACAATTTATTCGTTATATAATAATCAGGACCCAAGAAAAATTGCTTCAATCTCCTATGGCTGGCAGATAGTGAAGGCATTGTGTAATCTGCAAATTGAAAGAAGAAAAGTTCAGGCTTGTGGTCTGACCAGGAATACAATAGCTAAGATGAATCTTATGCTCGGACAGGGAGATGTAGAGGAGGCCGTCCCAGAAGTAACACATGAGAATAGGTCAGGCAAGCAGCACAAGTGTCATTCATGCCTGGAGTCTATGGTCCAGGATACACTCAGAATCGCCCCAAAGCAAAATCGTCCACGAAACAATGTCAAGTACGTCACTAGCACACCTGTGATCAGAATTGAAATAAAGTATGTATGAAATGCTATAGTAACATGCCCAATCAGTGAAAGTCTTGTTTTGGAAATTAAGAATGAATAAGCATGTCTGTGAATATAGATTATGACTGAGTTTACGTTATATACGGATTATATTTTTGTTTAAAAATTTCCTTATATGATAGATGTAAATAGAGATACGGAAGGTGAGGATCTTGCAGCATAAGAATCCTCCGGCTTACTTATATTAGTTGTAAGTGTAGAGTAAAAAGGATGTTCGAGTGCGTAGGATCAAATACCGCCGGAAAATACATAGGAGCATAGGCATGGATAGCCCCAAGTTAACGGTTACTACTCTTTCGACCTGTGACGGGCTGTGGGTCACTGAGGGCCCTGTTAGTTAATTGGCACCCGGGATCTTTTTAACTTACCAGGGGTCGATGCAACAGGGGGTGGATCAGCTGAAATGAAGCATGGTCTCGCAGTGTAGAGAAGGAGCTGGGGCCTGATTGACTGCTGTTTCCCTTGAAAGCGCCAGGCAAGGCTCTGGACCTAACCCCTCATATCCACACTGTGCCTGTGCATTACCCAGGGAACAGCTTGTTCTCCGGTTACAAGAGATATAGGGTTTAACCAGGAAGCTACAGGCTGCTCTAAGCGATTCAGTAATCCAAAGACTGGCACGTTTCCTGGTTAACAGTCTACTCGTAAGAATTTAATGGTGATCCCGCATGTACGGAGCTTTGGCTGGCAGCTGCATTTTCTCGTGGTGACTACTAACAGAGGATCAAGGGACTGACTTCTGGAGAGACTGACTGGCTGACCGACAAAGGTCTCAGTGATAGGCTAGTGATTGACCAGTGGGAAATTACTAATAAACTGACATCAGAAGGACAGTCTACTGACTAATTTGTCGGTATTTTGGGATTGACTGCCCCACTGATTAACCATTGATTTATACTGTATACTGATGATGTTTTGGGTATAACTATTCATAATTGAATATTTGTTATTGCATTGCTCTGAATACTCCTTGGGGCGTAGCATGAGCAGATAGAGCTACCGTGCCCTTTGAATAATTGGTTATAACTAAATATTTCTCTGTGCCCTTCAATTTTAATTTGCAGTACTCAGATTTAGAAATACCTATATAATATATTGGTGACAACAGATTCAGCCTTCTCAAGGACCTCCTTCAGCTGTAAGGAGTGAGAAGCAGGTAGACCTTTATCATACAACAGAGGGGCAGGCAGAATAGGAGGTAGGTAAGGCACAAGGCTGTTGATGTGGAATTTTGCATTTATTATGCAATATGTATGCCTTTTCAAGCATTTATCTCCCGTACATCTACCGCCTTCTGCCTTATCTACCTCCTGTACTCCCCGGCCCTTTCTCACTCGCCATCCATTTGTATGATAAAGGTCTACCTGTTTCTCACTCCTTAGTTATACGTGAAGTGGGTCCATGAGAAGGTCGAGTCTGTTTTGTTCTCACGAATAGATTATATTTCACACACCAACACAATCCTCACAAACCACCACAGACCTCACACACGAGCACAGTCCTCACACACCACTACAGTCCTCACACACCACCACAGTCCTCACTCACCAACCCAGTCCTCACACACCAACGCAATCGTCACACACCAACACAGTCCTCACACCCCACCAGTCCTCACACCACCACTGTCCTCACTCATCAACACAATCCTCACACACCACCACAGTCCTCACACACCAACACAGTCCTCACGCACCAACTCAGTCCTCACCCCACACGTGTAAAATTAATAAGAATAATCTTTTACTTCTATAAATTCATTATTATATAGTGGTAATGACATTTGAAAAATAAATAACTACTTTCTAAAGGGAGGAGGTTGGGGAGAGTAGTAGGTGGGATACATGGCGAGTTGGGTCCTCGTCCCGTATCCTGGTTACACACTTTTTTTGAGCGTGGCTGAAACTCGCTTAGCTAAATATTATATTTAGTCATTAGAAAGAAATATATGGTAGTATTATCATCATCATTATGTACTTTCCATTTTTAGTCCACGGCAGGACTGGACTCTTCACTTAGGGAGGTTTTAGTCAGGAAGCCCTAACCCACGGCCCTGCACAGTTGTTAACTTTATACACGGGTTTTATTCGCTCCTGTGTAGAGCACAGCTGTCATGTGTGGGGAGGCTTCCCACACAGTTCTTCTCAACAGGATGGAGTCGGAAACTTTTCGTCTCATTGACTTTCCTCTTACTGGCTCCCTTCAACCTCTGTCTCCGCCGCACTGTTGCATGATTGTCTCTTTTCTATCGCCACGTCAATGGTCACTGCTCCTCTGAACTGTCTGCTTGCATCCCTCCACCACCACGGCAGGCACGCAGCACCCGTCTTAGCAACAAACTCAGCCCTTTTCTGTCCAACTCTCTAATGCAAGAGTTAACCGTTGCTCCAGTCATTCATGTATGCAACATGTCAACTCTGGAATTGTCTCCATCTCTGTTTTTCTTACTGCCTACGGTCTCCAGTCTTTCATACACAGTGTGTCCAGGCATCTCGAAATGAACTGATCTTGAATTTGGCTCTGCTGTCGTTTTTTTCTTGGAGGGAGCAATTTGTAGGTCCTGCCCTTTGGTTCCTTCTTTCTTGCATAAAAAAAAATACTTGCATGTATAACCAGAAATTATTTACACGCTTACATTATTAGATTTCCTTGACTAATAGCTACCTCTCCATCAACTAGTCTACCTAGTAGTAAATCCACTGAAAGTGGGTTTAGGAGTTATGATGGTGAGGAAGAAAGGGAGAGTATTAGTGGTGGCGAATGAGTTAGAGAGATGGTGGTGAGAAAAAGAGCGGTGGTAGTGAGACAGGGAGAGTAGGGTAGAAGGGAATATAGTGGTGAGTGTTAGAGTGATGGAGGGAGGGAAGGTGGTGGTGAGGAAGATGGGAGGTGGTGAGTGTGAGGGAGGAAGGGTGGTGATGTTGATGATGAGGAAGATATGTAAGCTATCAACTTCCATGTTATGGACGGTGTGTGTGTGTGAAAGACAACAGTAAACGGTTTATTGATACTGCAGCCCTCAGACTGAAAATATAGCCTACAGCTTTGATATATGGCAAACATGATAAGCGTTGGTGAATGGTAAAATATATGGTCATTTGATATTTACATTAATTTTAAATTTGATAATAGTTAAACGTGTGTGTGTGTGTGTGTGTGTATGTGTGTGTGTGTTTCTGTGCGCGCGGGTGCGGTACGATATGTTTGGCGGCGCTTGCCTTGCAACGGCGCCGACGTCTCCGAATGCGTTCCTTTCACTTCGTCAAACCAATAATATTACTCAAGATTCTTTTCACGATACTAGGGTCGTAAGTGTGGGAAATCGCCAAGGGTTGCACCGAATAGGGTTAAGGAGGGAAACTGAGTTTTTTCTTGAGGTCGTAACATCTCAGGTTGTACAGGACTTTTATGATATGGAAACCAGATGTGCAAACGATCACAATATGAGCCGGAAATGAAAAGTTGGAAATAATCATTTAGACTTACAGCTCATCTGTTTAATCTAACGAAGATTTTTAATTCCTTTCACTTGAGTTGATGGCCATGTGTAGCCAGATTAGAGGGTTGATTGGACTAATAAACTAAAAACACTTATTCCTACTTCACAACTATGACTCATCATATTTCACTGAAATCACGACGTACTATTCAAATTATGGAAACGGTGCAGATCCATCAAATGGAAACTGCCCGTCTACAGTAGTGGACTACCATGTTATATATATCAGATATGCTAAAGATCAGAAAGTGCAACGGAAATGTGAGTTGACATGAGTTAGTAGTGGTCTCTCACGACATACAAACTAGATATACAAAAGGTTAGAATGTGAATTGGAAATGAAAATGCTGAAAGCAATTACCCTATGATACTGCAAATACAAAATCGCGAGATTTCCAAACAAAATTATATATTTTAATGCCTTCAATACGTTACTGCTTTTAACTTTATTCTTGCTATCGCCTGACATATATACTCAGCTTAAGAGAAAACATTTCGTAGTGAAGGGGAATCTAGGACTTCCAGGTTTCCCTCTCCTGAATATTATTCTTTGACGGCTGCCAAGATAAAGTGCTGAAGTTGGTAGTCTACCTGTCCTGTCTTGGTTAGTATATTAGGGTACAATGACTTCATATTAATATTATGCTTTTCAGCACCAAGCAATTTTATTCACATTAGGAGTAACCACTGTGCTGAACGGGAAAAACAGAAAATCTACCTCATAAGCCGAAGGATGTTATTTATATTATATTTATATTATATTACATATAACGTATTGTTATGAAGGGGGATTTGCCAGTTAGGTAGTCTCATACCTTCGAGACGTTTCTCGTACCGTAAGTTCGGGTACGAGTAATCAGAGTTGCCAGTTTGCCTGTTGTTTGTGAGTGTAGTTATTTCGTAAGTTAAACGTTCATTTATTTTTATGCTCTTTTTCTCTATAATGTTTTATTTAAGTGATTGCTTGTTAAATTATGTTATTTAAGTTCGTATGGTAAATGATTTAGAGTGTTACGTAATGTAAGACAACACTGGAATGTTTTGGGCTGTTTCCGAGTTGGCAACTGTTGCCCGTCGAGAGTAAACACGAAGTTTCGAGAGTAATGCAAGCTTATATAAGATGGGGTAGGGATTATTACAAGTTGTAGTCGGGTGCCAAGTCAGTTTGAGTGAAGTGCAGTCGGTTTTGGTTCAGTTTGGTGTAGTGCAGTGTCAGTGCAATGTCAGTGATGACTGTGTGATTTTGGTACTTGTGAAAACAGTGGCAAACAGTGACGGGTTATTGAAGTTTGTATATCAATGGTACTTGAGAAAACAGTGAAGTGTCAAGCATTAAGTGTGATAACTGTGAAGTGTTGTTAAGCGTTAAGTGTAATAGCAGTTAGTAAAGTGTGTATAGCTCCAGTGCTTGTGAAAACAGTGAAATTGGAAAGTATTAAGTGGAATTCCTTAGCAAATAAAGACAGTGAACTTTAAGGAGCCAGTGTTTATTTTCGCCTCAGCTGATCTTGTGTACTGCACACCTGAAGGCTGACCATAGGAAGAACAACTCACTGAGCAACATCCTTCTTGTACTGTACTACTGCTGTTGGAGCCTGTGGCAGTGTGGGGACGGACGAAAACACTGGTGTCAGGAGTGGGATTATTTAGTGCTGTAGCGAGTCTAACCTTCGACATGGAAGCAGGTGTAAAGACAAGATCTCAAGCTGGACAGGAGGAAATTTCCTTGGCGACAATCGCGAAGCTAATGCAAGCACAGAGTGATAAACTAGAGGCACAGCATGAAAAACTCAAAGAACAATTACAGACACAGAAGAACAAAATCAAAGAACAACTACAAGCACACAACGAAGGACAGAAAAAGCTCGAAGAACAATTACAGGCACAGAAGAAAGAAATCAAAGAACAATTGCAGGTACAGAACGAAGAGCAGAAAGAACGATATGAACAGCTTCAGGAGGCATTACAGGAGCAAGAGAGGGAACTACAACTGAGGATGCAAGGACAGCTAGATGCTTTCATGGGGGAAGTGAAGGAAGAACAGGATCAATTGAAGTAGGAGGTATACGCTGAGCTAAGGCAGCAAAAGTATGAGGTAAGCAATAATGCGACTGAGTGCAAACAGCATGTAGACAACCAGTTGAAGTCAATTAGTGAGGAAATAGTGACAGAGTGCAACAGCATGTGGACAACCAGCTGAAGATTAGTGAGGGAATAGTGATGGAGTGCAGACAACATGTAGATAACCAGTTGAAACATGTAGTCAACCATGTGAAAATAATTAGTGAGCAAATTGAGGCTGTAGAGAAATATAGCATTGCTGAGCCACAGGTTAGTGTACAGGGAGCATATGAAGGGAATGGACAGTGTATGGTGAATCTTGGCGGATCCCATGCATCTAAAGGTAGCATTACAGGGTTGAATAATCAGAGTGTAGAAATTTTTAGTCGTGGCCTTAAATATGATGCCCCAGTTTTTAGGCCCCAAACTAGTGAAGTGCATGGCTATAATGGGGGTCCAATTAAAAAGAAACCTTAGGAATTTGATGGTAGAGTATCTTGGGAAGATACTATGCACAGTTTGAGTTACTTGCGGATCAGAATGGTTGGGATGATAGGCAGAGGGCAGTGCAGCTTGCTATTAGCCTTAAGGGTGTCGCAATGGAAATTCTGGGCCAGATGTCAGTGATAGAGAGGAACATTTATCAGTCCCTAGTAGAAGTGCTGGAGCTCCGATACGGAACCATGTACCAGACTGAGGTTTATAGAGCAAGATTTCGGAGCGGTGTACGGTCTCGAGGAGAATCCCTACAGCAGCTTGCTCATGACCTGGAGAGTATGGCATATAAGGCATACCCTGGAGCAGCACCTAACCTGTTGGCTATTCTACTGAGGGACCAGTTCATCGATGCTCTTGACAGTGCAGAGTTGAAATGCAAGTGAAGCAGGCACAACCAAGAAGCATGCAAGAAGCACTAGCCAGGGCTGTAGAATCTGAGTCCTATGTCAGGTCCAGTACATTCACCTTTCAGGTAGGTCATAGTGCAGGATTCAAGGCAAGAAAGGGGCATGAATGTGAAAAGGAAAAATTTGAGGGAAGTTGCTGGTACTGTGAAAAGCCAGGACACAGAAAAGATGACTGCTACAAGTGGAAGAGGGAACAGGAGAAGACCAGAGGAGGCTGCTGGTTCTACGGGAAGTCAGGGCATAATAAGGAAGATTGTCACAATTGGAAGAAACAATAAGAACAGAGCAGTGTAAGGAAATCTTCAGCTGTAACAAAAGCGTGTTGGACATGTTATAACTTCAGTTCCGAGTGTCCGAAGAAGAAAAAGAATGATAAGAAGATTCCAGACGACCAGAAAGAAGCAGGATACTAGTGAAGGCTCGTGATGTAAGGCAACAACCAGCCAGTTTTTCCCAGGAAGTCCCACCACTGAGGAAATGCAGGAGAATCTTGATGAATAGCATGCAAGAAGATGGAAGAACAGACGACATTCAGTGTTGTAGGAACGGGAATCATAGCAAGAAATGCTGCTGTACTGCAGGGACAGGGCGAGCATCTGATGGGAAGACCTGATATGTTGAAAGATTATTTTGTGTATAGTTAGAGGTTTCAGTAGGATTAAAGTTTATGTTTGTAAATACTGTGTAGTTTTGTCGGGACGACAAAGAACTAGGGAGGGAGTAGTGTTATGAAGGGGGATTTGCCTGTTAGGTAGTCTCGTGCCTTTAAGAGTCATACCGTAAGTTCTGGTACATGTTATCAGAGTTGCCAGTTTGCCTGTTGTGTGTGAGTGTAGTTATTTCGTAAGTTAAACATTCATTTATTTTATGCTCTTTTTCTTTATAATGTTTTATTTAAGAGATTGCTTGTTAAATTATGTAATTTAAGTTCATATGGTTTTCGATTTAGAGTGTCATGTAATGTAATACAACACTGGCATGTTTTAGGCTGTTTCCGAGTTGGCAGCTGTTGCCCGTCGATAGTAAACACGAAGTTTCGAGAGTAATGCAAGCTTATATAAGATGGGGTAGAGATTATTACAAGTTGTAGTCGGGTGTCAAGTCAGTTTGAGTGAAGTGCAGTTGGTTTTGGTTCAGTTTGGTGTAGTGCAGTGTCAGTGACGATTGTATATTTTTGGTACTTGTGAAAACAGTGGCAAACAGTGATGGGTTATTGAAGTTTGCATATCATTGGTACTTGAGAAAACAGTGAAGTGTCAAGCATTAAGTGTGATAACTGTGAAGTGTTGTTAAGCGTTAAGTGTAATAGCAGTTAGTAAAGTGTGTATAGCTCCAGTGCTTGAGAGAACAGTGAAACTGGAAAGTATGAAGTAGATTCCTTAGAAAATAAAGACAGTGAACTTTAAGGAGCCAGTGTTTATTTTTGCCTCAGCTGATCTTGTGTACTGCACACCTGAAGGCTGACTATAGGAAGAACAACTCGGTGGGCAACGTCCTTCCTGTACTGTACTACTGCTGTTGGTGCCACTTGCAGTCCATCTCTCGTTGCCGTAACACCTTCCGATGGGACCAGCTCTCCACAGCAGCCGTACCAGCCGAGGAACGGGCCCGTCTTTTCTATCCCGTCTTTTCTATCTGAGGGAGTGCCCTGGTCTGCCCATCAGGAGGTTGAGGCTCCTTCGCCCTAGACTAACCGGCCGACGACCCTCCCTCCGCCACGACCTGGACCGGGGCTGTGCCATCTGTGACGACCAGGACCGGGCCTCCCCTTTTGTGCTTCCACTTGTTGCTGCTGGAGAGCTGGGCGAGTCTATTTTGCCCTTTCTACCAGGGGCAAGGGGGTTGAGGGCAACGTCGGGGCGTTTCCACCTGAGCTCGTCGGTGTCTCCTCCATCGGCGCCGCGTTGTCTACCCGACTCTAGTCCCGCCCTGCCCTCGTTCGACCATCGTGCTGCCGGCCCCACCATCCACCGTCAAGCCCCGCCCTGACTCGTTGATCATCGGGCAGCCGATCTCACCACCAATCATCGCACCTTCCCCTGCCTCTGCCGCCTTTCCCTCGTTCGCCAGTTTGCTGTCCCCGCTACCCTCTCTTTGAGAATTTTTTTTCTGCAGCTTCTCTGACGGACTCTGTTTGCCCGTGCCCCACCAAGTGTGGGTCAAATATCCCCCCCTCCCCATACACACACATGTTGGTGCCTGTGGCAGTGTGGGGTGAGGACACAACCGTATCATATCCATTTATTTATCTATTTATTTATTTATATTATATTATATTCTCCGTGCTTTCTTTACTCCTGCACAGTTGTTGACTTTATACTAGGGTTTTATTCGTCCATGAGTAGAGTGCAACTCGCATGTGTGGGGAGATTCCCCACATTCAGCTTTTCTCAACAAGGTCCAATCAAAGTTTTTATGTCTCATTAACTCTCCTCCTGTTACTGGCTCCCTTCAACCTGTGTCTTTTCGCTGCACTGTTGCATTTTTGTCTTTTTTCCATTGCTACATCAATGGTTGCTGCACTTCTGAATTGTGTGCTTGTATCCCTCCGCCACCACGGCGGGCGCGTGGCGCCCGTCTAGCAACAAACTATCATCCCTTTTCTGTCCAGTTCTCTAATGCAAGAGTTTACCGTTACTCCCAGTCCTTCATGTATGCAACAGGTCACCTTTGGAACTGTCTCCCTCTCTCCTTATTTTCTACTGCCTATGATCGCAAGTCTTAAAGACACAGTGTGTCCAGACATCTCGAAATGAAAGGAGCTTGAATTTGGCTCTCTATTAACTTGTTTTTGTTTTTTCTTGGAAGGAAAAATGTACAGGCTCCTGGCTGTTGGCTCCTTCTTCCTTGCATAAAAAAAATTACTAGCACTAGTAACAATTACTTAAGCAACAGAACGAAAACAAATTATTCGAGCAACATATCACTCAAACAACAGAACCATTAGAGGCCATTCAACAGAATCCGGAATAGATTATCCATCACAGCAATAGATCATCCAATCAACAGTTCAACCAAGCAACAAAACCAGAATCAGATCACCTAAACAGAACCATCAAACTACTCAGAAGACTCAAACAACAATCCACTCAAACACAACAATATATCACTCAAACCGAAACAACAACGAATGGAACAACCAAACCACACTACATTATATATTGTATTTTGCAGGTTTAGTAATCACTAGTTTGTGAAGTGCTTGGTAGCTCCATGAGTAAAAGCAAACGTATGTAGAAGAAATCTTATGCACAACATAATCTTTCACGAGTTTATCAGTCAGTTCTCTAGTGCAGTGTTCAAAAAGGATCTTACTTTCTTTCTGCAATACACAAACATCTGTAGTACCGGAAATACTGTTGGAAATAATGTTGCTTTGTCAAACATTACATGTTATTATTAACTCCAGTTTGGCTGTGAAGTGTTTAGCAGTTGTGTGAGTAAATATTAAGGCACAGACAAACACATCTGAAGCTTAGAAACGTTTATGCATACGGCCCCAGGTGCTTACTTTGGAGGCTGGTTCATTTTTGGTGGGGGGAGGGGAGTTCTTTTCCCCCTGTATCTTCTCCATCATTTTCCTTTTTGGTGTTTGATCAGCAACTCTAATCTGGGAACATTCCGTCTACCTGCATTTCAGAGGGAACAGCATTTCGGCTATACGGCCTACCCACAAGTGCTTCACAAGAAAGACCCATGTTCTCGTGGGAAAGTGTAGGAGAGTCAGGTGGTTGGGAGGAGAGGAATGCCGAGATCGTCACGAATATGAAACGGTTAGTAACAGTGAATAGGAATGTATGAATAAGATGGATGGGAGGAGGAAAGGGAGATGAATTTGAGGATTATAAGGGTGAGACTGAGTCTGACTTAAATATAGGAATGTCTGATTAAAGAGCAACCGATCACAAACGTTAGGAGTATGTAAAGGAGAATAAGAGACCGACTAGGAGAGTGGATGAGAGTCAGGTGGCAGAGAGACCGAGAAAATGAAGATAACGTGCGACAGTACACATCGGTTTATAAGAGAGAGTAAGAGACTGACCAGGAGAGTGTATGAATATGAGGTGGCTTGAAGAAGGTGCAGAGGGAGACCGAGAAGGTGGATAGACAGGATGTGAGAGTATATAAGTGTGACTGAAAGGGAAAGGTGGGTGAGGAAGTGGCCGAGAAGAAGAGGTGACGGAGACTGGGAGAAATATGTACCACAAAAGGACTGTTATTTGAGTCTTCCTAGCTGTTATCTGATAGTCTGAAGTTCGATCTCCGGCACATTAGATGAAGATTTGGTAGTAGAAAGGCGTACAGAGAAAAGCAAACAGCATGAGACCTCTTGGCCCTTTCGTGGCCTTTTCGTATAAGGAAGGTTATAACGAACATTGCTGTTCCATCAGCCAAAGACAAGGAGAGAAAAGCAAGAAGGCTTTACCCTCCACCCACCCACCAAACCCTTCAGCCGAAGCCGGTAGGAAATAGAATTATCAGCCTGCAGAACAGAATATCTGTCATGGAAACTTCACTGAATAGAGGGAATGGTAGCCTTACCCTACACTATTTGCCTAAAACTGCAAATAAAATGAAGTCAGCAATATTCATCGATGCTGTTTTGTGGCTGTATCATCCAGGCTCTGAAAAAAGAAAAAAAAAAGAAAAAAGAAAAATGTACATTATTCAGGAGTGAACATACTTAGCAGGAGATCGAAAGACACATACTTATCCAAGTGATTTATAAAGGTTAATACTGTATTACAGTTTACGACACTGGAAAGCAATTTGTTCCAAATATTGACAATCCTGTTAAAGATGAAATACTTAGCTTCCTGTGATTGGAAACGCATGCCGATGATTAAATGCAAATTACTTCTTGTATAATTCGAGCAGTTAACTGTGAAGTATTTATTGACAGCCATATTATCGTCACTTTTGAGTATTTGGAATATTTAAATTAAATCTCCTTGTAACTTGTGTTTGATTAAGGTAAAGAGATTCTAAGCGCTCCTCATGTGATTTATTTTTTCAATCAAGGTATCATTTTTATCACCTTTTGTTGTACTGTTTCAAGTTTCTCTACATATTTTTTATGTAATATGGCGACCAAAACATCATACAGTACTGTCAAGTGTGGGCATTCTAGAGAATATGCAAGGTGAAGATGATATTTTTTTATTTATATTCGAATGCCCTACCACTGAAACTAATTATTTTTTTGCCTTGCTTAACAGCCCCCGTACACTTTTTGCTTGGTTCAAGATAATTTGTTACTATAATTCCCTCTTTCTTTCATGACTGACATTATCTAGCTGGATAATGTTAGTAATGTAACTGACTTTATCATTTCTATTTCCAATGTTTAGCACTTTGCACTTACTAATGTTAAAATTAATCTCTTTTTAAATATGTCCAACTATGGGCATGGGCTTCACAACCTGTTCCCAAGGCCCACTAGTCCTACATACCCTACACTTCCACATGTCACTACTTCAGCGCAATGTTGTCGTTGTTGTTGGATATTTGCCCACCTGTTGTGGGACGCGGGCAAACTAAGAGCCCGTCAGAGATAAGCAGAGTGTAAACAGGGAAGAGCCAAAAAAAAAAAAAAAAAAAAAAGGGGATGAGTTGGATCTAGAATAATGACGAGGGGTGGAAGTAGCAGTTAACCGGGAGGTGGATATTCCCGTACAGTTTGTAGAAGCCTTTGAAAGGTTGCATTGCCAACGGCCCTAGCAGCATCGTACTCGTCATCGCCTGAGCGACCAAAGCCCTCTCCAGGGAGCTCTCGAACAAAAGCAGTTGCAGGGCAGTCGAGAATGTAATGGCAGAGGCGTTCAGACTGCTCGTAGCAGTTGGGGCACGGTTCAGTGTCCAAGCTGGCAATTTGATGGTAGCATGGAAATCCCATGCGTAAACGCCGAAGCCCAACTAAGAGATAATTGGGTAGTCCTGGATGGATTGAGATAGGGGAATATGATGTGGCAGTAGCATACCAAGTGGCGGAGCATGAGCCGTCGGCGACACATAGGCGATGGTCATCCTTCGTAAGTTCTGTAATAATGCCAGCCACAGCAGAGAGAACTCTGGAAGCACTGGGACTAAGCGAATACGTAACATCAGGGAGAGATGTAGCTGCACGTGCAGCAGCATCGGCTAGTTCATTACCCCGTATCCCAAAGTGCCCAGGTACCCAGTGAAAAATCACAGTGCCATCCCGTCACTGGATAAGGGAGGACACTGTAAATATGGCAGTGACTAGGAACCGGTGGGCATCTAGAGAGAGAGAGATGCCAGGCATTGAAGGGAGGATAGGGAGTCAGTATGGAGAATGACACGTATATGTCGGTGGCTATAGGCATGGCGCAGGGCACCAAGAAGAGCCACTAGCTCCGCCTGAAAGGCGGAGACACCTGTGGTGATGTGCCAGGATTCAGTGTGGTCCCCATAAGCAAAAGCAGCTCCCGCTGAACCATCGGACGAAACAGAGCCATCCCTGTAGTAGACTGCCGCATCAGAGTTGAGCACAGTGAGTCTACTGAGACTCTCCTGCTGAAGGATGGCAGGGATCGAGGGGCGAGTCTTCATGTCAGTGGGAGTGATAATGGTGAAAGGGGGAGGCACCCAGGGTGCAGGAGGTTCATAGCCTGGATATACCAACTCTGGATCTTGGCACACCTCTTGTGTCGCACTGAACTTGTGAAAGAGTGCGGCCATGGCTGGAGCCCACTCCCGAGGGGAGGATGGGTCTGGGGGCCTGCTAGCCAGGCGTTTAAGCAAAATGGAGACATGTAGCATCGGGTGAAGATTAACTAGATGAAGCGTTTCTGATGTTGCACATAGTGCAATCCGGTGGGCGAGTGATGGAAACCCACTCTCCACCCGTAAATTGACCAGTTGGGTCCAGCATGGAGCGCCCAGCATAACCCGTAGAGCATCATTTTGGAGTACCTCCAAGGACTAGGAGATGGGAGAAGTCATCCCTGGGAGGCAGATAGCACTATAATCACTAGGGAGTGGACTGCATGGACATAGAAAGTACGCAGAACTGCATGCGACGCCCCTAAGCTGCGACTAGAGAGGTAGCAGAAAGCAGAAATTCGGGAGGCGGCCCGATCTTGTAGGTATTTCACGTGTCGGGCAAAGGTTATCCCATAGTCGAAGTAGATCCCCAGATATCGGTGCAGCGTGACAAGCTCAATGCAGCAGCCACCCAATGTGAGGGGATGTTCGGGAGGGCGGAGACCGAAAGGTAGGCACTTGGTCTTTTGAAGGTTGACTTTCAGCCCAAGTTCATTACACTCGTTGTGTAATCTGGAAAGAGAGATGGGTGCCTGGGTGAAGCAGTCTTTCCTTGAGAAGACCAGTGCCAGGTCGTCTGTGTAGACTAGCAGTGTCATGCCTGGTCCATAGTCAACAGTTAGAAGTCTCTTGACTAGCACATTGAATAACAGGGGGCTAAGAATGCTCCCCCGGGGAGTGCCATTAAGATAATGGTAGAAGGGAGAGAGTTGCCCCTGGAACCTGACCCATGCTGTTCGGTTAAGAAAGAAGTCCCCCACCCACGACAAAAGCCTACCTCCAACTCCCCTGTCAGCAAGGGCTGCCTGGACGGCAAAAAGGTTCGCCAGCTCGAAGGCCTTTTCAAGATCAAGGAAGACAGCCATCCCCAGTCCACTCGAAGCTCCCCGAGGAAGGAAGCAAGGAAGTGAGACGCATTCCTGCCAGAGTGGTAAGCAAAACTCCTCGGGTGCAACAGTCCCACAATCCAGGCAAGGCGAGCACGCACAACCCTCTCTGCTGTCTTAGCCACACAGCTAAGAAGTGAGATAGGGCACATGGTGCCGGGATCGCGAGGTTTGGGAACCGGGAGAAAGTGCCGGCACCAGTGGCAGCCGACACAGTGGTCGAAGCCCCAGCCCCCCTGCTGGGCGACAGCTCCTTGCCTCCCATGACCTGCGAGCAGACCCCGCAGACCTCCTCTTAATACAGTGGAATTGTCCGGGGATCAGGCACAAGCTTCCCCTCCTGCAGGAGGCAGTCACCAGGAATCTGCCCCATGTCTTTCTTCTGCAGGAGACCCTACTCCCCGACAATTCCTCCTTTCGGCTTCCTGGATGCACCTCCCATCTCCTCCCCTACGAACGTGGAGACACACGAGGATGTGCCATACTGGTACAAGATCACATCTCCCACACCGTCTGTGACCCCCTGCCTTTTTGTGGACCAGGTGTGGAGGTGCAAGGTGTTGTGTTACACCTGGCATCCTCCACACTAACTGTGTACAATGTCTACAAAAGCCAGGGGGGCACTCTCGATGTGGCAGAGTTGTTCTCCCACGCTGCCTCAGATTCTGTCTTTATTGGGGGCGACTTTAATGCCCATCATGACATTCTCACATCGCCCCTTCCATCCAGTGAGGCAGGAAGGCTCATCTCACTCGTTCTCATGGAGATGGAAGGAGTCTCCTTAATAAGTAATATTCATGAACCCACCCACATTCAGGGAGGGCGCCTGGATCTCTCATTCATTTCCACCCCCCTTGCTGGTTTGGCGCAATGGTCGCTCCATCAGCACCTAGCCAGCATTCACTATGCAATACAGATCAGGCTGCCACTCACGCACCTCCCCCACTGAGGTGGGACCTCAGCAAAGCCGACTTCGACGCAAACACTCACCGTCCCTATTGAATACCTGCTAGAGTTGTCTCATACAGGACCAGTGTATTGGCATTAACAGGGGTATTTTTACATGTCTGCTGGTCTTTTGGTAAATCAGTAAAGTTTGCTTTATGAAATTCAGATCCTTAACCCTTTAACCGCGGGCATTGTTTTGACCCGACTGGCCCCCTTTCCGTGGGGGTTCCAGCCAAATTATAAACTAACTTTAAACCTTTATAACTCTGCACAGAATAAATCTAGAGCGAAAAATAAGGTACCATTAGAAAGTACTAACCTTCAGCTTTGCAATGATGTAGGTTTCATGATTTCGTTGACTATCACTGGACGGGCAGTGCCATTAGAAGTGAGCGATCTAAAATCACTATTTTTTACACCATTACCAAATGCCAACCTCACTCTGATAATAATACTATAAACATATATGAACACTGCACATACGATAAACACCCACTCTGTGTTCACTGAGGCAGGTAAAAGGCACTGTAATTGCCTACACTTCACTGCCACATCAGTGCCATTGTCACTCACAAAGCTGGACAGATACTGATGCGTGTTTGGGCAGGGGTGGGGTGGGGGGTCCGGGGGGTGGGAGGTGGGGGCCCGGGGGATGGGAGGAGGGAGATGGGGGCCGGCTGGAGTGAAAGAACTTAACAGCTACTCTCCCTTGAAACAATTGGCGCACGGAAAAAACGCACCGTATTCAAAATATTCACAAACATTCCAGAATGACACCCGCGGTTTGGTCCAGTTTTTGCAATGTCATTCTGGAATGACACCCACGGTTAAGGGGTTAAACTATTCCCTTCCCCAACAGGGATTCGAACCTGTGTCCATTAGAAATGTAGGCCACCTTTCTACCGATTCAGCCACCGTCTGCTATGTGTCGACCACATTACACAGGCGATTGAGGTCACTGAATTGCCTGCCTCTAAAAAGATGTGTCTGCTCAGTTGCTTGTGTTAGTATCATTAGCAAATTTGGATATTTTACAAAATAAACCCCATCTACATTATTTTTTGAAATTAAAACAAAACAGGACCCGATACCGAGCCCTGTCACTCTCCACTTCTAACATCTTTCCAATCTGATTCTTTAGTATTTTATACAGCTCTTTATGTCCAGTAAGCCAATTATCATTCCATCCAAATACACTGCCTCTGAATCCATGCACTTTCAATTTCTGATGTGGTCTTTTATGGGGAACTTAATCAAACACTTTTTGAAAATTAAGAGAGACAGTGTCAGTGGATATGGTCTCACTGTATGCAATGAATATACCATATTGTAATGTATCATTTAAAATTATTCCATGATGCTTGCAAGTGTGATGGCACACCTGCACGCCACTCAGCTTCAGGCAGCCAACTTATTCATTCCCTTATCCCTGAGATTAAACTCAGTGACCTCATCCCAGGTCGTTTTTGGTCTGCCTCTCGCAACCCTATCCCTGAAATTTATGCATTTCACCTTCCGCATTCATGTCATCCTCCATCCTCTCAACGTGCCCAGACCATCTTAATCTGCCACTCCTTATCATGGCACCAATACATTCAAGTCTCATCCTTCCTCTCAACTCTTCCATTGCAATCATAGCCCCCCCCCCAGGCCTTGCATTCAAGGCCTCACTACTCATCCATCTAATCATTGTTATTTGCGTATGTTTCGGCTTGCGAATATTTTCTTCCTTTATTGCCCAGGTCACAATACCACACAGCATTACACTTCTAACACATACCGCATACAAAGACCCATTCGCACAGTGAGAGAGCCTTCTCAATTTTAGGAGAGGCAACAGCTCCGTGAACTTCACCAGCCACTCCTCAAGCATATAACATGTCCTACCATATACCAGCACTCCTCCACACACTCACAAGATTCTCCAGCAAGATCAATCTCTTCTTGCCTTTCATTTTCTACATGCTCTCCCCGACACACCGCACACACGAAATCAGCATTATTTTGCAGCCTACCTCTAGTACGGTACCTCTACATCTCTTATGCTTCCACTTATCACAGGCACTACATTAGCTGGAGTTATTTTCCACACCCTTGTGACAAATAGCACATGACCACACTCCCTCTGCTTTGACAGTACTGCCATCAGCCCTAGATGTCTTTGCTTTTGTTTTATTCGTGTTTACTCTCCAACTCCTGTACCTCATTCCATCTCTCCATTTCCTAAATCTCTCCTCTGCCTCCTTTTCATTCTCTCCAGTCAACATTCAAGTCATCAACATACATCTTGCATCGGAGTCCATTTCTGTAGTTACGTGAGAGCTTCAGCACCATAAATAAGGGGCTCAAGACTGACCCGTGATGCACATCAACATTCATGGAAAACTCGCCACTCAAATCCTCACTCGCTTTCACCTGGGTGTGAGCACCCACATGCATAGCCATGACCTCTCTAACCAGCCACTCCTCGATCCCAGGATTTCTCGTTGTCCACCTCACGACTCCCCTATGGACTCTCTGTCAATGGCCTTCTCCAAATCAACATAAACAAAGTATGCCTCCCTTTTCTTTCCTATACATTTTTCCTGAAGCTCTCAGACAATAATTAAGGCATCAGAGGTCCCTCTGTTCTGCCTGGCACAACCCCATACTGTATTTCATCAGTATTAACTCTTTCCCCTATCATACCTTATAGGACTATCCATTATCTTCATTATTTGATGCCATTGTCTAGATCATATGTACATCCATGTTGTCTTGTGTTTATTCTTAACTTGAAAAATGGTGTCGGTGATGACCACACAGTGTTCTGAGCTTAACCCTAGATAGGTAATGTGGAGTCTCAGAGACCCCAGTCTCCGAAATTTAATTTTAAAAAATATGAGCATAAGGTCTACAGATCTGTCCGTCTCATTACCTTCCTGCCTAGTGATGCTCTTTATGGGGATGATGGGGTCATAGCTGTAACTGGCTCTGATTTTGCTCTATAGAGGCACTGGGGTATGTTAGACCCCAGATAACCTATAATCTAACCTCAGTTGAGCCCTCTTGTGATTTTTTTATTTCAATTTGCTGTCTTTCTCCTTTTGTATATAGAAGGTCCCAACATCGGTCTACTGCAGACCACCCAAGGAATCATGATATTACTTTTCAACTTTGCAAGATTTAATTTTAAAATTTTTATACCTAAAATTTAACCATTTTTGTATAAACTTAATTTTTTCGATTAAACTTTATTTTTTCTGGCCCTATTTACAGATAAGGGGTTGAATTATTTGTGTATTGAAGCATTTTGAAATATCTCAAACGGAATTTTTTTTTTTTTTCCGTGGGGTCTGTCAGACCCCACGTTACCTAATATAGTAACAAAATCAAGATTACCTTACAAGGGTTAAGAAAAACAATCCAAGACCACTGTTGTTCGTGTTACCAACACCATGGCAGCTTATAATGCTTTGTCAAAGGTTATTACCTTTCCTACTCTGGCATTAAAATCTCCAGGCAGGATGAGTTTGTCACACTGTGGTATTAAGCAAATCATAGCACTCAGAGTCATAAAACGAATCTTCGATGGTGTCCTCAGAGTCATGTGCTGGGTCATAGGCACTGATGAGTTGCATAATGGCCCTTAGGGAGAGGTGTGCACCAGAACAACAGCCTCTCTCATATACCCACCAATGATTGTTAGATCTTCTGTAGTAGGTTGTTTGAGATTGCAAACCCAGGACCATGGTTTCTTCTTACATTGTTTGGGTATCCCTTATAGAAACAGGTATACCCTTCTTCTGCTTCTATTAGGTTGCCCTCTTCTGAGAGACCAGTCTCACACAAGGCAGCAGTGTCAGTATCATATATTTTCAGTTCATGGGCAATAAGGAGATTTCTATGGCATGGTCATGTGTCTTGGTCAGTCTCAAGCATGGTTCGTGTATTCCAAGTAGCAAGAGCCAGAGGGATTCTTTTTGCTTTTCGACCACAGTGTGGGATGCCTTGCAGATGCGCTTATCTGTCCAGGTGGTGTGGAGCAGCAAATGTTTGGATTACCTTTTCAAACTCCTCCCCGACAAGGGTAAGTAGTTTGGCGTCTGTTTCCGGCTGCTTAGTCGCCCTGGATGCTGCCAAAGACATAAGTTGCTCCTATGTCATCATACCTGCGACCACTGGTCCAGTGCCACCTATGTGGAGCAACAGGAAGGGATGACATGTGCTTAACCCGTCACGTCCCGAGGTTTTCCGCACCTCCGACATCTCCCAGTCCCGAGGTATTTTCGAAATTTTTTTTTTTGGCTAAAACCTTTGCTTTTGGTGAGAAACATCGAAAATTCATAGAGAAATCGCTCACCTGAGGTTTAAAGTGCCCAATCCAGGTAGGAGTTCCTCCTTACCTGAGTGGGTTTTCTAACATGCTGGCACCAAAGAAAACAAGTTCTATGGGAGGGTAACTATTTTATCCACTCATAAATGGTATTTATTTATTTACTTGGTACGAATGTATATGTAGTATGTGAGTATATTGGTTTTCAAGCAGTAATAAAGGCATTATAAGCATTGTTTCACTCACTAACTAATCACCATACCTGACCTTTTTTTGTCACATTACCTGATCATTATTTCTGGCTGTTTTCTTCTTCTAATGCTATGTAAACATTGTCCTCCACATTGTCATCGATTGGGGAATCACTCTGGCCCTGAATATCTTTACTAGGCAGGTCACTGGTAACAGGTCCTTTGCCAAGACAATGGCATGAAGGGGGGAGGGGGGAAGTTATGCAGTGTAAGGCATTGTCCCTGCTTGGCATCTTGTAGAGGAATAGAGGAAGGTGTCCCGTGTATACATACGAAAAATCACATGCGAAAATTGAAAATTGTGCAAATTATGGACCTTGCAATTGCACGACGTACTGGTACGTCGCCAGGACTGGCAAATGCAAATCGTTGCAACGTACCCATACGTCGACGGGATGGGGCGGGTTAACTTCGAGAATAAACAGTCAGAGGTAAAGGTCACAGGACAAGGCCAAAATTTCGACCCTTTACCTCATAGTGTTGGCTACATTTGACCGAACCTTAGAGGAAAGGTTTATGGTTACCAAAGGATAAATGGATAAAATTTCACATTTGCCCTACTTCAAGGCGACAGAATATGGTCGATTAAAACACCTAAGATCAGATTTGATCCATATTTGGTTGATGGACTACGTTTCAGATGCGGTCAAAGGTCAAACGAATCAGCCAATGGTCAGGAATAGTCACAGGCAGAGTGCTGGCTCAAATGTTCAACTTTGAAGCGACTATAGCATATGGGTGTTGTATCCTGAGTGCTTGTGCTTGTCGTCTTTACTCATACAGGCTATCAAATACTTCTTAGTCAAAATAGAGCAATATTGATGTAAATACATATGATGAAAAATGATCCCTGATATTTTTTTATATTCGGTAACTGCTATGGAAACTAGGTTATCGAATAATTTGACACTCTGGCTCCTATCACACTGTTTGGTTAATAAAATCATCCAACTTTAGCTGCAGTACGAAAGAATACTACAACTGTTATGTCCAGAGAAGGTTATTGGTAACAGTATTATTACTCAGGCTCCAGGGATTGACTTTCAGCTGACTAAATTCGTCTGACGTTAGCTGGAGTTGTCCCGACCCTAAAAAGGTTGAAGTGAAAATATGATAAAATAGAAAGAACGACTCTTTTTCATAGTTCAGATATGGAGACTTACTTCTCGCACAATGTGGTTAAGATTCTCTGTGAATACAAGCTTGTTCATTCATTCATTCATTGCCAGACGCCATGTATCCCAAACGGGGTGGCCAAGGGCTTAGAGTTAATTGTTTTACAGGGAGGGGCACTAATCCTCCACCAACCCCACTTGACATGTAGGGAGAACATTATGCCAACAGCATCTGGTGTTCCCAGGCAGTCACCCATCCAAGCACTAACCAGACCCAACGTTGCTTATATTTCTATTAATTTCGACTATTAGTTAAACAGCCAAATTCTGTCTCAGCGATGAGGATTGATCTTTCATGAATGAATGAAAACTCTGAGACAGGCTTTAATTAGATTCAAAAAGTGACAACAAACAAAAGGGCTAAACAATAAATCGGAACATAATATGTCCAGGGAATTTTGCGAGAAACTTTTTTTTAAGGTTAATTTCGAGTTTTAAAAAATACTTCATCGACATGAGTCCAATTCTCAACCGTTTCGGAGATATAGTTAATAATGATCTTATGGGCTAATTATGAGTGAAATCTTTTCGTTCATACGGTCAGTAAGATAACTGTATCATCCAAACGGTTAAGATTTGGATCCATATTGATAAATCATTTTTTGCTGATGTCAGTCCTAGAAAAGCCTTTTACAGTAAAATAAAAAAATCACGCGACAAACTATATAGGCTACCTAAACAGTGACTGATTAAATTCTAACCATTAAGTTTGTTCATCTAATTACTGAGTTATTTTCCTCAATTACCTATTCTAGCACCGTTTTATATATTGTTCTCTAGATTCCACCTCTGTTGAAGTGTATCTTTCAATCTATTCTTCTTTTTTTTTTTTTTATAAATAACAGAACGGAGGAAGGAAAAACAAATGGGTAAAAAAAAAAAAAATCCATACACCAGATTACTGGTGTCCTCTGTTCATAAAATATCTGTAACAATTATACTTGAACAGTTGTGGGTTGAAATTTGGAGGAAAACAACTCTGGGGAAGCGAGTTCCAGAGAGATGCAGTTCGGGGAATGAAAGAATTCTGATAGGCAAAGTTCTGCAATATGGATGAGTGACATTCCAGTCATGAGCGCTACCAGATGCCCGTGTAGCACGAGGGAAGGCATAGAGAGGTGGCACCATGGACGCAACTTCGTCTGAGCATTTGCCAAAAAAATATCTGTAAAATAATGCAAGGGAGGCAACATTCCTTCTTACTTGCAGGGGAGGTAGTTTATATGTAATGGCAGGGTTGTTAATGATTCTAACAGCTTTATTCTGAATTTTGTCTAGTCGTCTTAATTCAACCTCTCCACAACCATTCCACAAGGGTGAGCAATATTCAAGCTGAGAGCGCACATGACTCTTATAAATTATAGCTAACTGCTCATCGGCGAAGAAGTTACGGACTCTGTACAATAATCCAAGTTTCTTTGAGGCGGTTTTAGCAAGTGATCTGACATGAGAGGTCCAGCTGAGGGCACTGTTAAGTGAGACACCAAGAATTTCAATACTTTTGGAGATGGGAATATTAGTAGCACTGAAGGTAATGTACGAATCTGGCAATATCTGTCTATTAGTAAACTGTATATATTTAGTTTTACTAGCATTAAAAGAGACAAGGTTGTTTTGTCCCGATTCACTGATTGCAGATAGATCTTGATTTATGGAGATGGCTGTACTGAGTTGAGAGGTAGAGATATTAGACTTTGTAAATGGATGTCTGAGTGTGAATGAACTATGTAGTGTTGAGTCATCTGCATATGAGTGAATGGAATTGTGAGTGACAGATAAGAGATCATTAATATGAACCAGAAAAAGGGTTGGCGCCAGAACTGATCCCTGCGGCACACCAGCGTTAATTGAGTGGAAATTCGAATATACATCATCTACTTTTACTCTTATTTTACTGTCACTAAGATAAGAAGAAATCAAAAGAACAAAAGACGTTAGTCCATAGCAAGGGAGTTTGGACAGCAGGGAACGGTGCCATACTCTGTCGAAAGCTTTAGAGATATCAAGAGCTACTGCATGAGTTTCTCCAAAAAGATCAATTGATTGATGGATGGTATGAGTTAAGAGATTGAGTATGTCAATGGTGGATCTTTCGTGGCGAAAACCGTATTGTCTATCACTAATTAAGTTGTTGGATTCAAGATGTTTAACAATATGCTTATTAATTAAAGTTTCAAATACCTTACCAAGAGATGTGACAGCTATTGGTCTGTAATTGGAGGGGTCAGACGAACTTCCTTTCTTCGGAACTGGGTGGATATTGGCTTCTTTCCATGAATTTGGGAATTAAGAAGTACGTATGCATAGTCTGAATAATTTAGCTAGGACAGAGGCAAGTTCAGGGGAACACTTTTTCAAAACAATTGGCGGAATTCCATCTGGGCCTGGAGCTTTGTTGGTAGGTAAATTGTCTAGGATGGATTTTACATATCTTGTCTGTATTTTAAGTGGGGCAATTTCGGGAGAATCAAGTTCCAGTACTGAGACATTCTGGCTGGTATCATCTATGGTAGAGTTTCTGGCAAAGGTACTAGCAAAGATATCTGCTTTCCCTCGTGGGTCATTTGTAATATTGCCATCTGAAGATTTTGGTGGGGGAATGGAAGATGACTTGTTA
>NC_137056.1:28231174-28308674 GCF_032717465.1 Coenobita brevimanus | reverse complement strand
TCTCTCTCTCTCTTCCATTTTACGCTCTCTTTCCCTCGCACACAGACACTAATTCCCTCCACGCTCTCTCTCTCTCTCTCTCTCTCTCTCATATGATGTGACCTTGTAATAACTTCTGAATATAAAACATGGAGTGATATGGAGGTCAGGGAAGGGACAGAGGAAACAAGAGATGTTCCAGATAATTGAAGCGGAGGAGGAGGTGGAGGCAGAGAAGGACGAGAGAGAGAGGGAAAGAAAAACGGGTTAGGGAATAAAGGGAAAAAGGTAAGGAATAAAAATGAAGTAGAAATAGAAGATGAAAGAGATAGAGGAGGAAGAAGATGATGAGGAACAAAAAGAAGATGAGGAACAAAAAGAAGATGAAGAGAAGGAGAAGGAGGAGGAGGAGAAGGAGGAGGAGGAGAAGGAGGAGGAGGAGAAGGAGGAGGAGGAGAAGGAGGAGGAGGAGAAGGAGGATAACAATAAGAATAAGAAGAAGAAAAGGAAAAAGAAGAAGAATGATGATGATGATGATAAAAAGAAGAAAAAGAATGATGATGATGATGGAGAGAGAAAAATAAGTAGGTGATTATCCTT
Organism: Coenobita brevimanus; assembly: GCF_032717465.1. NCBI lineage: Eukaryota > Metazoa > Arthropoda > Malacostraca > Decapoda > Coenobitidae > Coenobita > Coenobita brevimanus. The sequence goes on along the minus strand of NC_137056.1, from coordinate 28,308,095 downwards.
CCCTTATAATCATTCACATGGAAACAGAATAAAATAACTATTTCCTAAGAAACAACGACTGACTTTCACCTGCATTATGGTGACATCTTTATGTCATTCTTGCTATATTCAAACGATTATCTTTTAGCTTGAGGAAAATTGTACGAACTGGAAGAGTTTTACAAAGTCTCCTGTAACCCTGCACACAAGCGGCCATGTGTAAGTTAAGCGCGATTGTCTGCGGGGAAACAGAATCAAATGATAAACATTAAGAAACTCAAAAAAAAGAGAGATCTGTAATTAAACAAAAGACGTAGCGAAGTTTTTCCAAGATACACTGCAAAAATATAGTAATCATAAAAGAAGCACGAGGCACCATGAAATTCACACACACACACACACACACACACACACACACACACACACACACACACACACACACACACACACACACACAAACACACACACACACACACACACACACACACACACACACACAAACACACACACACACACACACACACACACACACACACACAAACACTCTCTCTCTCTCTCTCTCTCACACACACTCTCTCTCACACACACACACACACACACACACACACACACACACACACACACACACATACACACACACATACACACACACACACACACACACACACACATACACACACACAGTCGGCAACATACAGTACGCAAAATTCATATAGAATGCTAAAAAAAAGACTAAAAAAAAGGGGGGGGGACGCACACATGCCCTCTCGAAACACTCGCAGAAGCCACATAATGTTTTGGAAACACACACACACACACACACACACACACACACACACACACACACACACACACACACACACACACACACACACAGTTACATACCTATACACCAAACACTCGTGCAAAAAACACGCAACCACCAACCGAAGCACAGCCTTTTCGTGTCATCATTAATTATTTTAGGTGGAACTTGTGGAGCCATGAGCTGGGCGCTGTTGGTGAGCGAAGGAAGGAGGGGGACCCAAAGGAAGTTAAAAGTGCAGCAGGGAGAGAGACTGAGAAGGGAACTCGTGAAGAGAGAGAGAGATAGAGATAGATAGATAGATAGATAGATAGATAGATAAATAGAGAGAGAGAGAGAGAGAGAGAGAGAGAGAGAGAGAGAGAGAGACCCTAATTCGAAGCATTAAACTACCCTACAACATTATGGAGGTGTCTATCTTTCAGCCGTTAAACCTTTAACTTCAATGGCGTATTTTTTCGTGTATTCTCATTATCTCAAGACTATTTTGTTAAGCTTAGGAAGGCTTTCGAAACGGAGAAGTTAGCATTGCCTTGATTAATTACTTCACCTCTCGAATTCGTCTCAAATAGAATAAAAATGCCAAGTAAGGTAGTACCAAGAACAACAGACAAAATAATAAGTCTGTTGAGTTATGCGATTAACCCATTCAGCCCGCTGACTTCATTTGTATTTATTCTAGCTGTTACAAGGCGATTTTATACAACTTAGGGGAGTACTTGGTTACTGGAGGGATTACGAAGGGTGATCAGAAAGTAATGACAGTTCGTGCTATAACATGAAAACTTTGAATGATGGGAGGTAGGGGAGCAAGGAGAGTGCAGAGTTGCCTGTCCTTACGAGTTTGAACTTGTCGCCGTATGCCTGACTTTTCTTGTTTTATTGTTGTGAGTGAATGCTTCACTCTTGTTTTTGCTCTCTGGCCAGAAACATGGATTACTCGAAAGAAGGCTGCAGGTTCTACATTTTTACGAGGTGGAAACTGGGAAAGAAAGCAACAGAGATTCGAGGGGAATTATTACAAGTTTATCCAGACACTACTCCTTCCCTGGAAACTGTTTCCCGCTGGATTCGTGCTTTCACAGCAGGAAAAACTGAATTGAAAGATGAACAACGTTCTGGACGCCCCCGGACATCCGTGACCGAAGCAACAACTGTCCGTGCACGGTCCATCATTGACGAGGATCCAACTGTAACTCTTAGGTTCTTAGCCTTGGAGCTTGATATCAGTTATGGGAGTGCATATGACATCGTGCATGAACAATTACACCTGAGGAAGAAGTGTTGTCGATGGATACCCCATTTGTTGACTGATGAGCAAAAGGCTGAACGGGTGAGGATTTGTCGTGTCTGGCTTGCTGAATTTGAACCAAATGGTCCAAAACGGTTCTCAGATGTTGCTACTGGAGATGAGTGTTGGATTTCATTCTTCACAACCCGTGACAAGCAGTCAAACATGGTGTGGTTGGGCGATGAAGACCCTCGACCTCAGATTTTGAAGGAAGGATTTCGCAACCGGAAGCGCCTTTTCACCATCTTTTTCAATTCTCAAGGACCAATATGCGTGGATGTGATGCCTGAAAAGTCCACTATCACAGCCCAATACTACACAGACCAGGTCCTTCCACAAGTCTTGGAACACAAGGCCAACACCGCACCAACCCGACGTCGGTCTCGCCTTTTGCTGCACCACGACAATGCTGCACCCCACAAAGCTCGCCTCACTATGCAGTACCTGGAACCACAAGGTATAACTCTGCTCCCCCACCCACCCTACTCCCCTGACCTGGCTCCCTGTGACTTTTGGTTGTTTCCAAAAATTAAATCTGCCATCGCTGGGAAGCAATTTCATCACATCCAAGACTTGGCACGAACCGTCAATTCAGAACTCCGAAGTATACCGTCTTCAGAGTACCACGCTTGCTTCATGAAGTGGAGAAAGAGAATGGAACGCTGCATAGAGGTTGGAGGGGAGTACTTTGAAGGAATGGGAGTCATAGTTTGATAGTTCTTCATGCTAATAAAAGTTTATGGACTCACTGTCATTTCTTTCTAATCACCCCTCGTATTGGAGGTTTTATCTAATGTCTGGTGAAAAATCTCCCTTAATCTGCATAAAGTCATCTGGAAACAACACGAATACTTGTATATACACCAGGTGCGCTTTGTGAGCGCGTGACGAGTGAGCAAGGGCCATGTTATCACAATTTCCCTCAGATATATCAATCAAAAGAAATATGGAAGAAACAGGGCGTTTCCCCTGGATGATTTTTCCTTGGATGATTTTCGCCTGTCGATTAAATTCAGATTCGCTCACTGGGCATTCTGGAGCACATTTAATGAAGCGAAGAAAACCGAAGTTCTTAAAATAGCTCAGGGTTTGTTTGAGCAACATAAATTCCAACGGGCACGCAAGTGCTGGTGTAATGCGAGGCGCCGGAGCATTCACCATACGCGCAACGCTAAATTCTACGAGTACAATCTCTGCTGCCAACTTGCCTTGTCAGCGAAACTTAAATTGTAAGGACTTGGTTATTGATGAGATGATTAAAGCCAGAAATGAGGTGTTCGCAAATGTGATTTCACCATCAAGACGTAGCAAAACGTAGCAAGAACGTTAATGTAAAATTATAGACGGAATTCCCGATATTCATTTGGAAGAGCTGTTGTCAAAAAACGCAGTGTTACGACAGATTTTTTTGTTTCATTTCGTAACTGTGGCCATAACGGTTTAGAGCCGAACACTCTCTTGGAAAACTCGAGATTCCAAGGGGTTCCTACTCATTTATGTGTGAGTATTTAGTTGATAACAAAATTCATCGAATGCATGTAACTATCACATGCAGAAAGAATTTCAGCTTTGCTTCACATAGGAGTAAAGTTATTAGCTTCTGTTTAGGGTGACGGTCGGGTCGGGTCGGGCAGGGCAGCTCATTTTCAAACTTAACTGAGTAAACATAGCTCGCTCTTTCGCTCGTGATCAACGATATCGTCGTGAAGCAGTATCCCTTTAGTGCGCTGACGTCTATTTTGTAGGATATTCTAGCTTATTCCTGGCGATTTCATGTATCTTAGTTCAGATTCCTCGATTCACAGAGCACGGATAAAGCAGCCCTCAGTTATTTTAATCCAATGGCAAACTTTTCATTATAATCAGAATACAAATGATATTTTGTTGTGATGGGGTTTATGAAGGCTACATCAAACATCTCGTTCGAAAAATCGTCTGGAGGTAACTAAAAAAAATCCATAAAGTTCATCATCATGTAGAAACTTCATAGCTCTTGTAGTGTGTTTTGTAGATCAGTTATACATATATTAGACTCTTGGACGAGCGGTTGCTATACGTGAGTAGTTTTGTAAGTAGATAATCTTCATTCCCTTTGTCATGCAATGACAGGAGAGGTAAAGATTAGTATGGGACTATTTTTATTTGGCTTGGAAATATTAACAAAGTCTCTCACATACGAGTGAAGTACAGAGTCCCGCTGTTACTTCTCCACTGTCTCACTCTCTCTTTGCAACCCTCTCGCCCCTGTTGCTAGCCTCCTTCTCTCTACTACTTGTCGGTTCTATGGCTAGCCCCTTTTTGATCTCTGATTCCTACATTCCCGTTTAGCAAGGGTCGTGTCACGTGGGCTATACTGTCGTGGAAGCTTCTAGAACTCTGTATGTCCTGTGTATGTACTGCTTCCTGTGCACTTCTAGCATTCCTTCACTTAAGAGTTGCAAGCTCGTTTCCTTTTTGTTGATTCTCGCTGATACACATCCTATCTCACACCCTGGCTTGATGCTTCTATCTGTCTATCTATCCATCTATCTATCTATGAGTTGTATTATTATAATATGGAGTCCTGACAATCATACTAAAAGGGTTAACTCACTATTATAGGTTCTTACAAGCTCAGTAAAATGTAGTTGATGTTAGCAAGAATGAAGCATAAAATGCATCATCACAATGATACGTTTTATAGCAAATGAAAATGATTGTATTTAATAATTCCTATTACCAATAAAAATAGCTAATAAATCTTTATTTCACTCCCGGACTTAAGAAAGAGCAAGAGGTCAAAATAGAAACAAAGAAAAGAATAAAAATAGGGGAAAAGAGTGATGGCAGGAGAAACAGGAAAAAAAAAGTTAACAGAAAAGGGCAGAAAAAAGAGACAGTATAGAGAAAAAAAGTACGAGAGGAAAAAGGGAGATGAAATGTCCGCCTTGGGTACGATGAAAAGGAAGACAGTGCAAGAGAAAAAGAAGACAAAAAAGAGGGGGAGATGGTGAGCAGGAGAGGAGGAGGAGATAGAAAAAAAAAGAGGGCAAGAAATTACAGAAACGAAAGTAAAAACTAACACGCCAAAAAAAGGGAAATATAAAATGGAAGACAGGGAGGAGAGGAGAAAAGATGCGGAATGAAAAAAGGTAAGAAAGATGATGGTACAAAGAGGAAATAGAAAAGGGAGGCCTCTGAAAAAAATGCAGAAAGAAAGAAGGCAGGAGAAAGTGATATGAAAATACAGTACATATATAGGGAGGACAAAAGATATAGAAAAAGAGGGGGAGGGAAGAAACCATTATTGAAAAAAAAGAAAAAAAGAAAGGCATGGGAAGAAGTGAGAAAAGAAACGAAACTAGGTTAGGAGGGGTAAGAGAAAATGGTCACCTTTTTGGCCTGAGGACATGGAAGACAGCGTGTCTCAGGAGGCCACCGTGCCCCAGACAGACATCCAGGGGAAATGAGGGACGAGTGTCGTGTTTCACCACCACCACCACCACCACCACCACCACCACCACCATTTGTATCATCATCATTACCACCATCACACACTTGTGCCATCACCATTACCGCCACCATCCTCCAAAATGATACCAAAGGGGAATGAGGGACGACCAACCAACCAATCAGTCGACTATCATCAGTCAGCCAACCAACCATCTCCCAAACACAATATTGCCAAACAATTAACTACCATAAATCACCCAACAAACCAAACCAACCAAACTTAACCAACCAACCAATCATCCAACCAACAAACGAACCAACATACCACCAACCATTTGACCACCACCGACCATTCGACGACCACAAACCAATCCACCACCATTATCCATCTAACTATCCAGCCAAGTCAACCACCAACCAACCAAACCAACCATCAACCAACCAACTAACAAACCAATCAATCAAGCAACCACCAGTCAATCAACATTCCACCAACTACCAAGTAAACACCAAACCGAACCGATCAATCACCATCCAAGAAAAAATAATACCAAAATATCAACAACCATAAACCACCTAACAACATACCAATCAGACCCACTAACCAACCAACATATCACCAACCATTCGACCACCACCAACCAGTACCACCAACCAATCGACCACCATCATTCCAAACCAACCAAGCCAACCACCAACCAACCAAACCATCCACCAACCAGCCAACTAACCAACTAACCAAACCATCCACCAACCAGCCAACCAACCACCAACCAAACCATCCACCAACCAGCCAACCAACCACCAACCAACTAACATTCCACAAACAACCAAGCAATCGCCAACCAATCAAGCAACTAACAACAATCGACCAACCAAACCATCCTCCAACCAGCCAACCAACCAATATTCCACATATTACCATGTAATCACCAACCAATCAACTCGCATTAACCAACCACCTAAGCAACTAGCAATCAAATCAACGACCAACCACCCAACCCCCATCCAACCAACTACTGTAATCAACCGTTTACCGCCACCTTCACCACGAGCACCAACACCTGTCACCATTCTGCGCCATCATTATCGCCGACAATGCCATCATTACCACTTACATCGCCACCTATCTCCACTTCACCATCACCACTACCATCACGGTTATCACCATCATTATCATTCACATCACCACTGCTCTCCACCCCCGTTCCTCTGCAACATCTATAACAGTTCCACACACAGCAGTCTTATATTCTTATCGAGAATCTTCGTTTCTTTGCATCAAGATATTGTTCTTACTTTACATCTCTCTATCTCTCTCCCTCACCGTGCGCGGGGGGGGGGGGGGGCGGAGGTGCACGTGTGTGTGTGTCTCTCCAGTCTATTACAACTCCCTCCATCCTATGCATCCACAAAAAAAGCTTTCCATACCTCACACTGAATAGTCTGCCTTTCATGACGGCATCACTTCTGTGTCTCGTGATTTTCAGGATGGCCTTAAACAAACGTAATACCAGGTCTTTTGAGCTGCACTGCGTTTTACCATCGCTCTGCTGTGTGCGAGACAGTTATTTCACCCTGCATTTGCCTATTTCTGTTTACTTGTCATACTTTACTCATTCCTGCTTGGCTTTCAACGACCTCTTTCCCAGTGTTTGGGGTCTATACCTACTGACAGACTGTCTCTCTCTCTCTCTCTTTATATATATATATATATATATATATGTGTGTGTGTGTGTGTGTACCACCAGCCATCACAAGTCTACTGCTGAACAAAGGCCTCTCCCAACCTTCTCCACGAATTTCTTGACTGAGCCAATCTCTGCCACGTTTTACCCTCAAACTTCTCTACCTCATCTCTCCACCTCGCGTCTGGTCTTTTTCTGCTACACTTGCAATCTCTAGGAGTCCAGTCAGTCTGCCTCTTCTTCCATCGGTTATCTTTAATTCTTGGTACGTAACCTGCCCACCTCCATCTCTATTCTGTTAAAATATCTATAATGTCTTTAATTTTGGTCTGCTCTCTCACCCAAGTCGATCTTTTTTTGTGTCTTAAAGATATTCACAACACTGACCTTTCCATTGTTCGCTGGGAACGGATTAGATGATTATCCATCTATTTTGCCAGTTTCAGGGTCTAGCAACCGTATGTCATAGCTGGGATTATACGTTCGTTATATACTTCCTGTTTCATACATGCATACTGGCAAGTTAATTTTCACAATGTCTATATTTCCATCCAACTGTAATGAGTCTTCTTATTTCGCTATCATGGTCTTTCATTAATTTTAGTTTTTGCCCCAAGTACTTGTATACCTCGACTTCTTCAAGACTTTCTTCATTTATTCGGATAACGCTCTTTGGTGTATTTGGATTAAACATTATTTACTTTACTTTTTCTTCAGTTCATCTCTAGTCCTACTTTGAGACTTTCTCTGTTTAGGTCATTTAACATTTCTCGCAATGTCTCTGCTGTTTCTGAGATTAGGGCAATATCATCTGCAAATCTTAAATGGTTTAGGGGTCCTGCACCTATACTCACTCCTTTGTTTTCCCGGTCCAGCCTTCTGAAAATACTTTCAAGGCATGTTGTAAATAATTTTGGTGAAATTATATCTCCCTGATGCATACCATTCTCATTCTTAAATTTTTCTGAGTCTTTATGTAAATTAACTGTAGCAGTTCCCTCTTCATATATGTTTTCGAGCAGTTTCACAATACTCTCATTTAATCCTTGTTCCCACAATAATTTTATAATTACTATCTACTCCACCGTGTCTAAAACTTTTTCATAATCAACGAAACCAAAGCACAGTGCTTTAGTATATTTTGTAGTTTTCTTATTTAGCTGATTCATTGTGTGTACAGGATCAATAGTCAAGTACTCGCTTCGGAATCCCGCCAGTTTACGAGGTTGGTTTTCTTCCAAATTTGTTGTTATTCTGTTCGTCAGGACTTTAGTGAACAATTTGTAAATAATTTTTTTTTATATTGCGAGGAAGAAGGAACCAAAGGCTAGGAGCCAGCAATAACAGTTCCTTCCAGGAAAAAAAAAACAATAACATTACAAAAGAGAGCCAAATTCAAGATCCGTTCATTTCGAGATGCCAGGACACACTGCGTTTGAAAGACTGGAGATCATAGGAAGTAGGAAATACAGACAGAGACAGACAGTTCCAGAGTTGACCTGTTGCATAAAGGAAGGACTGGGAGTAACGGTTAACTCTTGCATTATACCCCGTTCACACATCGCCGAAAAAGAAGCCGAATGCATGCCGAATAGGCTTCGGGAAACATTCGGCGGTCAATTCTGGGGTATTTGGCGCACTTCGGGAACGTTTTGGGGTGTTCGAAATGGGTTCGGGTAAGTCACCGAATATTTCATCAAACATGAAATATTCGGTGTGACCTGCCCGAACTCACTTCCTCGGGACCCCCTCGGGTCACATTCGGTAATCCTTCGGTATGCATTCCAAGCATTCAGTATGCATTTGCCGATGCATCGCCGACAAGATGACCGTTAATAATCGGTACGATGTCGGCGATGAATCGGCGAATATGGACAGAATACATACCAAATTTATACCGATTGTCCCAAGAATGTATACAGAATTTTGAACACCGCCCACCGAGGCATATATAAGGGCCCATTCACACATCGCCGAATGAGATGCCGAATGCGCGCCGAACCGTATTCGGCCGGGATTCGGCCAGAATCGGGCCCAAACTACCCGAATTTGGCCTTTCTGTCTGCTGTCTGTTTGATGTCGCCGACAGTATACCGACGAAATAGAATGCAAACTGAACGCAAATCGAACGCAAACAGAATGCGCACAGACGCCAACCCGAAACTCTTATTTTGAAAATTAACCATAATTTTTTCGGTGCGACATCAGTACAGCATCGACGATGCATCAGCGATGCATCAACGACGCATCGCCGATGCTGTACAGAGGGCATCCCGAGTGCATACCGAACTTCCTACGCCCACCCAGGGGTGTATATATAGGCGCATACCAAAAAGCCCATCACACTCCCAGTTCCAACAGAGCAACAATGGACATCACAGCAGTCATCCCCAGCGAAGTCAACAAGCAAGCCGTGGCCCTGTGGAGCAAAGCACAGATGGACTCCCTGTTCTACCTACCTGTACCTGGAAGACGAGGAAAAAGACCACATTCCACCCCGGAGGAGGCGCAAGATTCGCCAGAAGAGGTCCTGTTGGTCCCGTGACTGGCTTCAACGACGGAAAGAATTTGGCCAATGGGAGAACCTTCTGCAGGAGCTGATACTGGAGGACAGGACATCATTTCGCAATTTCCTACTCATGGACGAGGACCTCTTCTGTGAACTCCTTGAGAGAATTCGTCCTCGCATAGACAAGCAGCGCACCTTCTGGCGGGAGCCCTTGGAGGCAGGTTTGAGGCTCTCCATCACCCTCAGGTACCTGGCCACCGGGGACAACTACCGCAGCCTTTCCTTTGGATTCCGAGTACCTCCCAACTCTATCTCCTGCATCGTGTACGAGACGTGTGAGGCCATCATCGCGGAGTACATGGACAAGGTGATCGTTTGCCCATCGACAGCCAAGGAATGGAAACAAGTTGCGAAGGGCTTCTCATGAAGGTGGCAGTTTCATCACACCGTTGGAGTGATAGACGGCAAGCACATTCGTATGCGTGCTCCTGGCAAAAGTGGATCCTACTACTACAACTACAAGGATTTCTTCTCCCTGGTCCTGCTTGCTGTGGTCAACAATGATTACAAATTCATGTTTGTGGATGTGGGTGCCAATGGGGCAACTTGCGATGCCCAGGTATTTACCAACTCAACCCTACACAAAGCGCTCTCGAATAACCAAGTTCGACTGCCTCCCCAAGAACCTCTGATTGATGGCGAACGCCCGGTGCCCTATTTCATCGTTGGAGATGATGCCTTCGCCCTTCAAGAATGGTTGATGAAGCCCTTCCCCAACTGAGGTCACACCTATGAGGAGAGAATCTACAACTACCGCCTCTCCAGAGCAAGACGAGTGGTCGAGAACGCCTTCGGCATCCTCGAGAACAGGTAAGTGAAATTTTGATGTCTACAAATGTCAGACGTGTCTATATATCAATCTTGGCCGCAATCTTGGAAGTGGGGGTTGGAGTCCTCTGGGAACAGGTCTTCGGATCCTGCCTCCATTCTGCTGTAGATGCTGTAGTGCGCCTGTTCTCCTAGCTCTGGAAAGTGTGACTGGGATGCTTTGGCCTTTTATATATGCCTCGGTGGGCAGTGTTCAAAATTCTGTATACATTCTTGGGACACTCGGTATAATTTTGGTATGTATTCTGTCCATATTCGCCGATTCATCGCCGACATCGTACCAATTTTTAATGGTCATTTTGTCAGCGATACATCGGCGAATGCATACTGAATGCTTGGAATGCATACCAAAGGATTACCGAATGTGACCCGAGGGCGTTCCGAGGAAGTGAGTTCGGGCAGGTCACACCGAATATTTCATGTTTGATGAAATATTCGGTGACTTGCCCGAACCCATTTCAAACACCCCAAAACGTTCCCAAAGTGCGCTGAATAGCCCAGAATTGACCGCCGAACGTTTCCCGAAGCCTATTCGGCATGCATTCGGCTTCTCTTTCGGCAATGTGTGAACGGGGTATAAAAGACCAAAGCATCCCAGTCACACTTTCCAGAGCTAGGAGAACGGGCGCACTACAGCATCTACAGCAGAATGGAGGCGGCATCCGAAGACCTGTTCCCAGAGGACTCCAACCCCACTTCCAAGATTGCGGCCAAGATTGATATATAGACACGTCTGACATTTGTAGACATCAAAATTTCACTTACCTGTTCGCGAGGATGCCGAAGGCATTCTTGACCACTCGTCTTGCTCTGGAGAGGCGGTAGTTGTAGATTCTCTCCTCGTGGGTGTGACCTCGGTTGGGGAAGGACTTCATCAACCATTCTTGAAGGGTGAAGGCATCATCTCCAACGATGAAGTAGGGCACTGGGTGTTCGCCATCAATCAGGGGTTCTCGGGGAGGCAGTCGAACTTGGTTATTCGAGAGTGCTTTGTGTAGGGTTGAGTTGGTAAATACCTGGGCATCGCAAGTTGCCCCATTGGCACCCACATCCACAAACATGAATTTGTAATCATTGTCGACCACAGCAAGCAGGACCAGGGAGAAGAAATCCTTGTAGTTGTAGTAGTAGGATCCACTTTTGCCAGGAGCATGCATACAAATGTGCTTGCCGTCTATCACTCCAACGGTGTGATGAAACTGCCACCTTCATGAGAAGCCCTTCGCAACTTGTTTCCATTCCTTGGCTGTCAATGGGCAAACGATCACCTTGTCCATGTACTCCGTGATGATGGCGTCACACGTCTCGTACACGATGCAGGAGATAGAGTTGGGAGGTACTCGGAATCCAAAGGAAAGGCTGCGGTAGTTGTCCCTGGTGGCCAGGAACCTGAGGGTGATGGAGAGCCTCAAATCTGCCTCCAAGGGCTCTTGCCAGAAGGTGTGCTGCTTCTCGATGCGAGGACGAATTCTCTCAAGGAGTTCACAGAAGAGGTCCTCGTCCATGCGTAGGAAATTGCGAAATGATGTCCTGTCCTCCAGTATCAGCTCCTGCAGAAGGTTCTCCCATTGGCCAAATTCTTTCCGTCGTTGAAGCCAGTCACGGGACCAACAGGACCTATTCTGGCGAATCTTGCACCTCCTCCGGGGTGGAATGTGGTCTTTTTCCTCGTCTTCCAGGTACAGGTAGGTAAGATACTTGACGCAGAGCAGGGAGTCCGTCTGTGCTTTGCTCCACAGGGCCACGGGTTGCTTGTTGACTTCGCTGGGGATGACTGCTGTGATGTCCATTGTTGCTCTGTTGGAACTGGGAGTGTGATGGGCTTTTTGGTACGCACATATATATACACCCCTGGGTGGGCGTGCGAAGTTCGGTATGCACTCGGGATGCCCTCGGTACAGCATCGGCGATGCATCAACGATGCATCGCTGATGCATCGTCGATGCTGTACTGATGTCGCACCAAAAAAATTATGGTTAATTTTCAAAACAGGAGTTTCGGTTTGGCGTCTGTGCGCATGGTTTGCGTTCGATTTGCGTTCGGTTTGCATTCTATTTCCTCGGTATACTGTCGGCGACATCAAACAGACAACAGACAGAAAGGCCAAATTCGGGCAGTTTGGGCCCGATTCTGGCCGAATCCCGGCCAAATACGGTTTGGCGTGCATTCGGCATTTCATTCGGCGCTGTGTGAACGGACCGTTAGGGAGCTGGACAGAAAAGAGATGAGAGTTTGTTGCCAGATGGGAAATACGCACCCGTCTTAGAGGTGGAGGGATGCAAGCAGACAGTTCAGAGGAGCAGCGACCATTGAAGTAACGATAGAAAAGAGATAAAGATGCAACACTGCGGCGAAGAGACAGAGGCTGAAGGGAGCTAGTAAGAGGAAGAGAGTTAATGAGACGAAAAGCCTTTGACTCCACCCTATTGAGAAGAGCTGTATGTGGTAAGCCTCCCCACACATGAGAGTTGTACTCTATACAGGGGAGAATAAAACCTATAAAGTCAACAACTGTGCAGGGATAAAGAAGACACAGAGTCAGCTTAGCACACTAATCTCTTGGAAGCAGATTTTCCAAGAGATGCAATATGATCTTTCTAAGATAAGTCTCGAGTGAATGAAACCCCAAGCATGTTCAAGGATGATGCAGGATCAAGCTGGATATTGTTAAACATTGCTGGGTATTCCTGCGGAAGATTTTGACGGGTTGACAGGTGTAAAAACTGAGTGTTTGATGCATTAAAAACAAGATTATTTTTACCCGTCAGAGATACGAGCCAAGTCAGACATTAGATGTGCCACAGCCTCATCCCATTTTTCTTGAAGTGACTGCTGAGATGGACCTTGCAAAAACCGAATGGAAAGGTGAAGGATGGAATCATCAACATACGAGTGGATAGGGTTAGATGTACAGCTTAGAAGATCATTGATGAATAAAAGAAAGAAAGTTGGTGACAGGACAGAGTCCTGAGGAACACCACCGTTGACAGATCTAGGAGACGAATGAATTCCGTCTACAACAGCAGCTATAGAACGACCAGAAATGAAGTTATATATGAAGGCACAGACAGAAGGAGAGAAATCGTAAGAGGGCAGTTTGGAAATTAAAGATTTATGCCAGACTCGATCGAAAGCCTTTGAGATGTCAAATGCAATGGCAAAGCTTTTGCCAAAGTTCCGAAAGGAGGATGACCAGGAGTCTGAAAGGTAGGTGAGGAGATTGCCAGTGGAGCGTCCCTGACGGAACCCATACTGACTATCGGAAAGAAGGTTGTGATAGGAAAGATGCTTAAAATTTTTCTGCTTTTTTTTTTTTTTTTAATAATAGAACAGAGGAAGGAAAAACAAATGAATAAAAAAAAAAAAAGTCCATGCACCAGATTACTGGTGTCCTCTGTTCATAAAATATCTGTAACAGTTAGACTTGAACAGCAGTAGGTTGAAGTTTGGAGGGAAACAACTCTGGGGAAGTGAGTTCCAGAGAGATGCAGTTCGGGGAATGAAAGAATTTTGATAGGCAGAAGTTCTGCAGTATGGCTGAGTGGCATTCCAGTCATGAGCGCTGCCAGCTGCCCGTGTAGCACGAGGGAAGGCATGGAGAGGTGGCACCATGGACGCAACTTCGTCTGACCGTTTGCTATAGAAATATCTGTAAAATAACGCAAGGGAGGCAACGTTCCTTCTTACTTGTAGGGGAGGTAGTTTATTAGTAATAGCAGGGTAATTAATAATTCTAACAGCCTTGTTATGAATTTGTCTACTTGTTTTAATGCAACCTCTCCACATCCACTCCACAAGTGTGAGCAGTATTCAAGCTGAGAGCACACATGACTCTTATAAATTATAACTAACTGCTCATCAGTGACGAAGTTACGGACTCTGTACAATAATCCAAGTTACTTTGAGGCGGTTTTAGCAAGTGATCTAACATGAGAGGTCCAGCTGAGGAGATTGTTGAGCGAGACACCAAGAATTTCAATACTTTTGGAAATGGGAATATTTGTAGCATAAAGGTAATATACGATTCTGACAATACCTGTCTATTAGTAAATTGTATATATTTAGTTTTACTAGCATTAAATGAGACAAGGTTATTTTGCCCCCATTCACTGATCGTGGATAAGTCTTGATTTAAAGAGATGGCTGTACTGAGTTGAGAGTTAGAGATATCGGACTTTGTAAATGGATGTCTGAGTGTGAATGAACTATGAAGTGTTGAGTCATCTGCATATGAATGGATGGGATTGTGGGTGACAGATAAGAGATCATTAATATGAACGAGGAACAGGGTTGGTGCCAGAACTGATCCCTGCTGCATGCCGGCGTTAACTGAGTGGAAAGTGGAATATACATCATCTGCTTTTACTCTTAGTTTTCTATTGCTGAGATATGAGGAAATCAAAGGAACAAAAGAGTTTAGTCCACAGCAAGGGAGTTTGGACAACAGGGAACGGTGCCACATTCTGTCGAAAGCTTGAGAAATATCCAGGGCTACTGCATGAGTTTCACCATGTAGGTCAACTGATTGATGGATGGTATGAGTCAGGAGATTGAGTATGTCAAATGTGGATCTTTCGTGGCAAAAACCTTATTGTCTATCACTAATTAAGTTGTTGGATTCAAGATGTTTAACTATGTGCTTATTAATTAAAGTTTCAAATACCTTACCAAGAGAAGATGTGACAGCTATTGGTCTGTAATCAGAGGGGTCAGAGGAACTTCCTTTCTTTGGAATTGGGTAGATATTGGCTTCTTTCCATGAATTAAGGAATGAAGAAGTATGTATGCATAGTCTGAATAATTTTGCAAGAACAGAGGCAAGTTCTGGGGAACACTTTTTCAAAACAATTGGCGGAATTCCATCTGGGCCTTGAGCTTTGTTGGTAGGTAAATTGTCTACGATGGATTTCACGTACTTTGTCTGTATTTCAAGTGGAACAATGTCGGGAGAGTCAAGTTCCAGTGCTGGGACATTCTGGTTGGCTTCCTCTAAAGTAGAATTTCTGGCAAATGTACTGGCAAAGATATCTGCTTTCCTGCACGGGTCATTTGTAATATTGCCATCTGGAGATTTTAGTGGGGGAATGGATGATGACTTGTTAAAGTTATTATTGAAAGAACAGAGTTGACCAGAATATTCTATTGTCAGTAGGGTTGTTAAGTAGTTTTGATGCTTGGTTTTGAAGAAAGTTTGATTTAGCAAGATTTATTACAGCTTTTGCATGGTTTTGTGCAATTTTAAATTGAGTGATTCAGATGTTTTTGATTTCAAGTAACAGTTATATGCTAATGACTTTTGTGCTGTTGCTCTGGCACAGTTGCTATCAAACCATTTTGGAGAGTTCGTTCTTTTAGTGAACTGTTGACTTGGTATGAATAAATCCATACCAGCTAGTATTAAATAGCAAATGTGGGACTGGGTAGAACTGACATTGCTAGAGAAGAAAGACTGCCATGGAATGTCAGCAAGATAATTTTTAAATTCATCCGAGTTTGCCCTATCAAAGTGCCATCGGGTCACCCTGACAGGTTCAGAATGGGGAGGTTTGAGGGGGCTAACTAATGAGGCGCTGATGAGATTGTGGTCAGAGGATCCAAATGGAGACAATACTTCTATCCTGTTAAGAATAGACTCGAAAACTTTTGAGACACAGGATGTTAATGCAATTGGACGATAATGAGAGGGTTGGGAATGGTCACCCATCTTTGGGACTGGCTGAATGAGAGTAAATTTCCAGCAAGAAGGGAAGGTACAAGCTGATAGACACAGGCGAAAAAGTTTACCTAGGCAGGGTGTAAGCACAGAAGAACAGTTCTTGAGGACAACAGGAGGGACTTCATCAGGCCCATATGCTTTGTTAGTACTGAGGCCAATGATGGCGGAAAATACATCAGCTGAAGATATTATAATGTCAGCCATGAGGAAGTCAGAGGGGGGAAGCGATAAAAAACAGCATCGGAATCGTCTAAGGTGGAATTGGAGGAGAAAGTCTGGACAAAGAGATCTGCTTTATCAGAAGAAGAGATAGCTACAGAGCCATCAGAGTAGAAAAGAGGAGGGAAAGATGATGAGGTAAAGTTGTTAGAAAGGTTTTTGGCAAGGTGCCAGAAGGAGCTGGAAGAAATCGAGTTGGAAAGTTGAGAGCCTTTAGTGCGGATGAAATTATTTTTAGCAGAGTGAAGAACAGACTTAGCATGATTCTGGGCAGAAACATAAACAAAATGTGATTCAGGGGTTGGTTGGCTCTGGTAATTTTATAGGCCCTCTCCTTGTTGCGGACAGCATTAGAACGAGCGTGATTAAACCAAGGCTTTCTTGCATTAGTCAAAGGATATGACAAAGGAATGTATGCTTCCATGCCCGAGAGAATAACCTCTGTAATGCACAAGGCACACTCACATGGCTCTTGGCTATGGAAGCAATAATCATTCCAGGGAAAATCAAAGAAGTACTGCCTGAGGGCCTCCCAATCAGCACCTCCAAAATGCCACAGTTGACGTTTCTTCGGAGGGTCCACAGGCTGTACCAGAGCGATAGGACAGGTCAAGGTAATAAGGTTGTGTCTGGAGGAGCCCAATGGAAAGAAAAGATTAATAGTGTAAGCAGAAGGATTAGTTGTAAGGAAGAGGTCAAGTATGTTGGAGCTCTCTCGAAGGCGGTCAGGGATACGGGCAGGGTGCTGTACAAGCTGCTATGGGTCATTAAGGATAGAAAAGATGTAGGCTTGTTCACTAAGTGGACCAGTGAAAGGAGAGGAGAGCCAAAGGTGATGGTGAACATTGAAATCTCTTAGAATGGAGATTTCATAGAAAGGAGAAATGGATAGAATGTGTTCCATCGTAGAAGTAAGATATTTGAAGAATTTTTGATAGTCATTACAGTTAGGGGATAAGTAAACAGAGCAGATATATTTAGTCAGAGAATGACAGGAGACCCGAAGTCAGAGAGTAAAAATTCAGAAGAATCAAGTTCAGGAACACGAGAGCAAGATAAGTCATTGCGCACATATACACAACAGCCACCTTTGGCTTTGAAATGAGTATAAAGAAAATATGAGGATACAAGAAAAGGTTTTCTGTCAGTTGCCTCAGGCAGCTGAGTCTCGGTTAAAAAGAGAAGGTGAGGTTTAGAGAAGGAAAAGTGGTGTTCAACAGAAAGGAAGAGGAAAGGCCGTGAATATTGCAGAAATGAAGACGACGTGAGTCAGACAGTGGTTCCAGGTAAGTCGAGAAGTCGTCACCGGGAAAGGGGAGGATGGTGGGGCATTTATGGTCCCCCCCCCCAGGGACTCCAAGGCATGGTTTATGTCAGTCATTTTCCTTTTTTAATTTTGAAAAGGAAGTGTAATGTGTACTGTGCATGTAGATTGGTGTTGACAGTTAGAGAAACTTGTACTGGAAAGCATGCTGGCCTACTCTCTGTGTTACTGAAACACTGAAAAAGTTCAGCAAAGGGGGATGGTCAGGAACTAGTCCCTAGGGCTGATGAAACGGGGGCTCCAGCTCTCCCTGTAATCAGCTTTCCATCCACCTTGGGAGTACTGCCCTGCTCGACTGGTGCTACAGTCTACTCCTGGGAATAAGCTAATGGGTCCATAGTTACTAAGATCTTATGAGTCAATATTTTTGTAAAACAAAATAACTGTTGCATTACTCTGTGTTTAGGGAATTTTGTTCTTCTTTATACACTGGGTAAATAACTGGGCGAGCCTATTTTGTAATTCCACTCCTGCATCCGACAGTATGCAGGGGTATCTGCTACTATTCCATCCTCTGGGGCCTTCCCTCTTTTCATACTTTTAAAAGAAATGTTTACTTCGTCTGCTGTTACCTTCTGTATTTCACTTGTGTCAATGAAAGCTTAGCTATTGGTACTACTGTCTTTGATGATACAGTTCTTTGCAAAAATGTTCTACTCTCTTTACTGTTCTATCTCTGCATATAATGACTTCATTGTTTTTTGTCTTTCGGTGATATAATTCGTTGCTTTCCTAGTGTCATATTGCTTCGGGAATGTTTCAGACTTTTCCCATTTTTGATGTTCTCTAATCTGATCCGTGTTTCTCTTTCTTTTTTTCCTCTCTGTTTCTTGTTGAAAAGCTTATTTAATTCCGCTCTTTCTGTTTCGTCTTTCTTTGTTTTTATCATCTTTCTTCTTTTCTTCGGCTCGAGGGTCATTTTTGAATACTTGTTGGCTACTACCTGTTATAACCTCCGCTGATTCTCTTAGCACTTCTGTTAGTCTATCATTCAAGTCATCAATGTCAAACTCAGCAAAACTTAGAGCCTGAAATTTGTTCATAATTTCTAATTAATACCAGTACGCCAGTTCTGTATGAGACACCCTAGCATGTATTCAGTATGGACGGTAGGTGTTAGCGCCGACGTGGTGACATGTGGAGGTGTAGGAGGACTACTGGGCCTTGGGATAGCCCATTGTCCCCGAGAAATAGGCCCTGAAGCCTTTGCCCAGAGTCAGACACATTAAAAAAAAAAAAAAAAAAAAAAATGAAAGGCTACTTTGTTTTCGCTTACTTTTCTTGGGCATATATTTTTATTTTCAATCATATTTTTTCATTAATTTCTGAAATTTAATCTAACTGTGCAACCCATCATGCTGTGGCCACTTCCTATACTAAATTTGTTGATAACTGGCTTTTGTGATCGTGTTATTCTTATCTGCTATGATGAAGTAGATTTCATTTTCCATTTGGACTTTTGGTCCATTTCCTCCCTGTTCTTTTTCAAAGAATGTGTTCATTTATACATTTCAGCAAAACTGACCATCATTTCTCCTCTGTCATTCCCTTCTCCCACTCCAAACTTTTCCATACATGGTTTTCCTTTATTGATTTGCCAACTTTTGCATAGAAGTCTCCCATGAGTATAATATATATGGTCTTTTCTTCTTCCGTAATCTGGGATATGTTATCATAGAATGTTTCTCTTTCTTCACTGAGCTTTGAGAAGTCGGCACATATACTTGCATTGCTTTCAGATGTATTTTTGCCATGTCAAATTACAACCCATTCTATTCTGTCAGATCCACTGCTGAATTTAAGAATGTTCTCTGCAAGATTTCTGTTCATTAGAAATCCTACACTGATAACTCTTTCATTTGGCCTTCCTCTGTAGTAAAATAGGTGGTAGTTGTCTTGGAGCTGAATTAAAATATCATCTTTTCTGTGGACCTCACTCAACGTACAATATCCCAAATAATATGACGAGGGCCGTTATAATAATCATCTTTATTGTCAAACGTTTCGACATCTTCATGCCATCTTCAGTGACCTAGAAGCAATGCAAATTATATACAAAAATCTATCTATCTATATACCTAGCCTGCTTTCCCCAAGGAAAGGGAGGTAGCCGAGACAGGACGACACACTCCCCATTTACTCATCCATTCAAACACATTCATTTGCATCTTGGCCCCAAAGGGGAGAACGGACAGATCCTCACCGCACCACACTGTACAAGGGTCAACTGCGCAATGCAATCAGTGACATCCGCAGTAGGGCCCGACAGCAGAACTGGTTTACCCCTGCCACATCATAACAGACCCATCCCCTTACCCGCACCTGACCTGACTAGCTGATCAGACCAAATGCGGGAGAATATCCCATCAGGGCTGCGTCATCACTTATTCATTCACAATTTCTCTCCATTTATTTCTGTCACGCACAGCCACTCTTCCTTGCTCAACAGACATCCCTCTCGCATCCAGCGCTCTCTTCACACTGTCCCTCCATCCTATTCGTGGTCTTCCTCTCAGCCTTACACCTCTCACATCAGATCTAGTTATCTTTTTCACCAATCGCTCATTATCCATTCTCTCCATATGCCCAAACCATCGCAACACCCTCTGCTCAACTCTACCAGCCATCTCCCGAACAACTCCAGTTCTCCTTCGCACTTCATCATTTCGCACCCGATCCATACGTGTCACTCCACACATACTCCTCAGACACCTCATCTCCATTACATTCAAACTTTTCCTCTCTGCTACACCCATATTCCATGTTTCAGCCCCATATAACGCAGTCGGTATCACAACACCCTCATACAACCTTCTCTTTACATCCATTCTAAGCGAACGACATTTAAACACTTTTTTCATTCCTCCCAACACCTTTCCTACTTCATTGATTCTAAACTTCACTCTTGCATCTATTCTTCCATGCACAGCAACATGTGACCCTAGATATTTAAAATAATCTACCTCCTCAAGCAACTCACCATTCAAAACTATATTCATCCCCCTACCATCTATCAACCTCGTACACTTCATCACTTTACTCTTATTCTCATTTACTTTCAATTTCCTCCTTTCACACACCCTTCCAAACTCCTCTACCAACTGTCTCAATCTCTCCTCTGAATCAGTCATCAGTGCAGTATCATCTGCAATCAGCAGCTGCTTCAGATTCCACTCTCCACCATCAACATTCACCAGACTCAGACCTCCACCTAAAACTCTTGCATTCACCTTCCTTACAACACCATCCATGTAAATATTAAACAACCAAGGCGACATCACACATCCCTGTCGCAGCCCCACTCTCACGGGAAACCAATCACTCACAGCATTTCCCACTCTTACACACGCTCTACTATTTACTTAAAAACTTTTCACCCCTTTTAGTAACCTACCATCAAGTCCATACAATCTTAAAACAGTCCACAAAGCCTCCCTATCAATTCTATCATACGCTTTCTCTAAATCCATAAATGCCCAAAACACATCCTTGCCTTTCGCTAAATACTTTTCACACACTTGTCTCACAGCAAACACCTGATCAACGCATCCCCTCCCTCTCCTAAAGCCACACTGCTCATCACCAATCACTCCCTCTGTACCCTCTCTAACTCTCATAATTAATACTCTACCATACACCTTACCTACAACACTCAACAGACTTATACCCCTAAAGCTAGTACATTCATACTTATCACCCTTGCCTTTATACAACGGGACCACACAAGCACTTGCCCAGTCAATTGGCACCAAACCTTTCTCAAAGCACACATTCAACAATCTTACTAACCAGTCAACAATAGTCACTCCACCACCCTTCAGGCATTCCACAGCACACCCATCCATACCTGCAGCTTTCCCTGTTTTCATATCCTTTACTGCCTTCTCCACTTCCTCCTTCGTGATCAAAGAATCATTCAACTCTCCCAACACATTTATTCCTTGCACCCTTCCATCCGCCACATTCTCAGCCACCCTTTCCTCCTCTACATTTAACAATCTTTCAAAATACTCTGCCCATCTCTTCCTTACTTTATCCATCTCAATTAACATCCTTCCATCCTCTGCTTTTACTCGTTCTTCCTTCCCAGAC
Source organism: Coenobita brevimanus (assembly GCF_032717465.1). NCBI lineage: Eukaryota > Metazoa > Arthropoda > Malacostraca > Decapoda > Coenobitidae > Coenobita > Coenobita brevimanus. Next base: position 28,286,152 of record NC_137056.1, on the reverse strand, counting down.
TCTCCCTTTCGCACCATTTTCACCTCCTTCCTTACAAAACTAAGGAGTAAAAACCTGAATATTTATATATAAGAGTTAAAAACGTACTTAGGTTACCATATAAGAACCTATTTACATACACCTATATACACATATACATATACAACGAGTACATATACAAAAAAAAAAAAAAAAGAAAACTATCATAATCTACCGTAAAAGTTTTCTGTGCGAAAATAACTCATACAAGGCTTAGGGGATAAGCGGATACTGTGTTATTAAGGCAAGGCTTAAGTTTTTTAATATACAGAGATTCCAAAATTCTTAGGTTTTCGTTAGGGCAAGAGTCAAGGACACTGAAATGAATTCTGCTAGGGACAATATCACAGGACGTACAAAGTTCCCGCACTTCTGAGTAAGAAGTACTGTGCAGTGGTGACCCGTTCTGGCCTAGGTGCTCGTCGATTCTGATTTTAAATGAGCGAATCGTGCTGCCCACATACCCCGCTTGGCAACTGGGGCAAGTAAATAGATAGACAATCGACGAGCGCATGTCAGCTAGCATACGGTCTTTAAAACGAAACAAGTTACTAATTTTAAAGGAGTTCATAGGTATGAAACGGAATTATCAGGAAAAAATCTACATAGTTTCTCATCTAATGCTTGTTGCATTAACCTTTTTATGGTTAGCTATGATATTAAGTCGTTATTCACGAACATTCCTTTAAACGAAACCATTGACATATGCATAAAATTGGCATTTTCTGGTTTGGATACATTTAATGGCATGACCAATACTGTCTTTAGAAACCTTCTTGCTACTTGCATAAAGGATACCCTATTTACTGTATAATTAATGGTGAATAATACAAACAAACAGACGGTGTTGCAATGGGCTCTCCTCTAGGGCCGACATTTGCCAATATATTTTTATGTTTTCATGAAATGATTTGGATAAATAATTGTCTCACCTCCTTTAAACCCATTTTATACAGATGTTATGTGGATGACACACTTGTGTTTTTTTGGAGCAAATGCCAAGGTGAAAAATTTTTAGAATACATAAATTCTCAACATAGGAATATCACATTCACAATGGAATCGGAAGTGGACTCGAAACTCTCTTTTCTGGACCTTAATATAGAGAAATGTAATGATGGCCTTGCTTTTTCTGTGTTTTGGAAACCCACATTCTCAGGACTGGGTACCAGTTTCTTCAGTTTCTGCCATTATAATTTCAAGCTCAATGCAATCAAAACTCTGCTGCATCTAGCCTTCAATACTTCATATAGCTATATGCATTTTCACAAAGAAGTCTCTTTTTTAAGGAATTTCTTTTATCATAATGGTTACAGTTTCCACTTGTTTGATAAAGAAGTTAATAATTTTCTTAATCGTCAACTCCAGCTGAAGCAACGAGTCCCCACTGTAAACAAAGAGATCGTTTACTTCCGTATTCCATACCTTGGTGACATCTCTAAGCTGATGCAACAAGTGTGGGAAATATTTTCCCCCAGAGCAGTTGCGCTCTCTACTTTTATCATAGTTATCCCTGGTTAAAGGCAGAGGAACTCTTGAGACCGTTGTTAATTGTTCAAGCGGTTTTAATAACCCAGAAATTACGTTTCTTTAATAATTCTTGTTATTGATAAATGCTACTGCGTTTAACCCCCGTGGACAACTATACATTGTAAATACATGTACAGTAATTATATGGAATTTTCCACTGACCTAAACTGCGTCTGCGCGTTAGATGACATGGCGAGTAGGGAAAGATTCTCGTGTTAAGCAGATGTGGAATTAGGATATTTACACAGTTTAAGGGAATATTTGGTTTAACTTTAGTTTAAGTAAAACTTAAGATTAATTTGTTAGATTCGCCCTGTACATATCATGATGTAATCTAACTGTATTTAGTACTGTAATTAATTAAGAGTTGGCAACCTACCATTCTATGACAGAGGGAGATCCTGAATTTCCTGGCGCACACGCTCACTCTGCTCCCAGACCTTGTGGAGTTAAGGAGAGGCCAAACTAGTAGACTCAGTCATTGTTACCCCCACACAGTCACTGATGGTAGCTAGAATAGGTGCAGAATTAGAACCTACTCAGATAAATGACTTGTTGGATGAAAATATTGAACCTGTACACAAATTGTGGGACCTAGACAGTGTAGCAATACACTCTGAGGAACCAACCCCTGAAGATAAAATAACTTTGGACTTGTATAATCAGTCTGTGGAGTTTAAGGATGGACAGTATTGGGTAGGATTACCATAGAAACTAAAACCATTCTGAGTTGCCAACAAATTACCAAGCAGCTAAAGCTCAGTTAAATTCTCTTCTAAGAAAGTTGAGAGATAAACCAGAACATCTGACCCTATGTGATAATATTATAAAGGATCAATTGAAGAATAAATTTATAGAAGTGGTAGAATACCCTGTTAACTACAAAGAAGGACACTACTTACCACATCAAGCTGTAAGCAAGGATTCAGTAACTACTCCCATAAGGATAGTATTCAACTGTAGTAGTAAAGCGTCCAAGAGATCAGCTAGCTTGAATTTGTTTCCAAAACAAGTTTAACTTGTTTTGGAAAAGGCAACTGACCCATAATAAGGTTACCTCCTGGACTCTTGAACAACTGTAGCTTACTCCTTTGAAAGTCCTATGTAGGAATCTTCCACAATAATCAGAACCAATTATCATTTTTATGGGACCCAGAGTATCTGATTCCACATTCCGTTTAGCCAACTTTATCCCTGAGCTTTGTAGATGATCAGTTTCCTTCAATCCCTTTATGTATATACTTGTCTTCATATTATCAAGCACAGATGTTGTTATACGGCATTTATATCTGCCTAATTGTATTACAGGTCTAACTAAATCAAAAGACTGAGCTTCCTTAGTTGTTAAGAATCCTGTAATGGCTAGATTTACCTTGCCGATAACTGGTAACTTTAATTTCTTCACAATGTCTGCAGAAATGAAAGTTTTCTGAGCACCCGTATCAAACAGGGTACATACTAATTGGTTTCTATTCTCAAACAATACTTTCACATCTGCAATTGGTACTGCAGCTGGCATTACTAATGGAAATTGATGCTTGCAGGTTTAGGAACCTCAATTTTCATCCTAGGGCATAAAGCACTATGATGAGGATCCTTTTTGCATTTAAAGCAAAGATTTAATTTAGTCTTACAGTCTGCGGCAGTATGTTCGGAGTTCATACAGGTTATACAACACCCCAGTTCCTGAAGCTTCCCTACTCTAGAAGCATAATCAGGATACTGTTGACAAGATGCACTGGAATGTTGCTCACCACAAAATACACAAACTTTCCTGTCTTTTACCATGGAAGGTTTTACTTCCTTAATATCCTCAGCATGCCTATTCCTTGGCTTTAATTCTTTATCCTCAGCCTTTAACCCCTTAACCGCGGGGCGTCACTTTCGTGACGCTCAGCTACAATGGATCATACCACGGGGCGTCACTTTTGTGATTCTGTGTTATTTTGAATTATCCCGGGCTCTCAAGTGGTGGCTTGTATCATCTATCAGTACTGCCAATGTCCAACACTAGTCAGCACTCCAAATCTCATCTGTACTCCCATCCATTGTTGACATTTTAGCGATTTTACCCCCTTCGTGACTCCCCTCCCTACCTGCCCTCAATTACCCTCTCCTCTCACCTCCCACGCCGCGCTGCGCTACGGAAATTTCCCCCTTCTTTTTCCACAGATTTCATCCATTGAAATAAGCCCTATGCCCTATATTTTTACCAAATAATATATACCAAAAAAAAAAAACAGGTAAGTGATAGTGTTATACTCCAGAAATTGGCTAATTATCACCTGACAAAACCTCACGTGCATTCATTCGCTACAGTACCACGGTAATTTCCCCTTTGATTTATGCCTTGTAATCGATGTCTGTAATAAAAATATATATCAGAAAGGAAGGGAGAATCCTAAATGACATTTAAATTCACCTGGAACTACCTATTTCTTTATTTATTGCCGAGATTTTCTACCTATAAAAAATTAGCCTGTAAGTTAGCAGCAGTCAGCCTAAAGTGTCATTGTCAACCCTTCCCTTCTCAGATAAGCCGCGGCATTTAGTTCCTTGTCCTCCACTGTAGAGACAACATGTCGCACTCGCGCCCCGCCATTCCTGCCGCTTCTGCGCCCATTGCAAAGGGCCCCGTGACCTCTACTCCAAAGACAAGTGTTGAGGCAAGCAGGAAAGGCCTCAGTGACTCTGCAGTGGCACGAGAACTTGCAGAATTGTCCATGATAATGATGGACAGTGACTATGACGATTTGGGTGAATCGTGTGATGAGCCGGGTGAGGTTATCGCGCCAGAAACAGTGACAACAAGTGCTTCTACAAGTGAATTAGTGTCTAGCTCCAAGGGCAAGGAGCCTTTAGTGCAGGAAGGACAAGAATTTGGGAAGGGAGTGAAAAGGCGGCGTGTTAGCCTCAGAACAATGCCCCCACGTGACCCAGCCCGCCATGAGTCACGAGTGCATTCACCTCCCCATTCCCCAAGCCCCGCTTTACTCATCTCATCATCATCGTTGGCTGAGTTATCTCCGGAGTCTTCGTCGTCGGAGTCACCACCAGCATCAACAGTGAAGGCAGGCCATAGAGGTAGAGGTAGATCTAAGAGAGTGAAAAGTAGTGTAGCTAGTAGGGTAAGGGCTGCTAGTGCTGTACGGCAACCTAGGGTCAGTGAGAGTGACCTTGACAGAGATAAGCCTCCCTCACAGCCAACCTCCACCACCACCACCACCACCCGCCCTACACCGCCACGCCAGGGAATCCTGGACGCCTTCGCGTGGACGGAAGGGTCAGATTTTGTCCCCGAAAATCTGGTTTTCGATGAGAGCTCCTCAGGAGTTCAGCCTGCCTTTACTATGGACGAAAATGCTGAGTGTGTCGACTACCTTTTGGCCTTCCTAGATGATGAAGTCATGCAGCACATATGTGATGAGACCAACATGTATGAATCACAACGTGCTGCTAGTGGTACAGGTGCAGCCAAGATGCAACAGTGGACCATGCTGGGAGTGCAGGAGCTGTATGTGTTCTTTGCCCTCATGCTTCTTATGCCACACTCCAAGAAGCATGAGTTGGAAGAATACTGGTCCATGGACCCCTTACTACCCTCACCGACCTTCAATAAGTACATGGCCAGAGATCGCTTCCGGAACATCATGGGAAACCTGCACTTTGCCGACAATGATGTACCTTCCCAAACCGAACCACTCTGGAAGATCCGGGAGATTCTGAACAGAATGAAGGATAAGTTCATGCCATTCTTCCACCCATTTCAGAAGGTTGTCATTGATGAATCCTTGGTTTTGTTCAGAGGACGTCTTCGGTTTGTTCAGTACATTCCAAGCAAACGCCATTGCTTTGGAATTAAGTTCTTTGTACTGTTCGACTGTAAGACGGGGTACATCCTTGACTTCGACATATATTCAGCCAGCACTGTCGATCTCGATAAAACTCACCCCCTTGGCTTCTCAGGCTGTGTAGTGAAAGTGCTCCTAGAAAAGTATTTTGGTGGGAATCATGTGCTGTATACAGACAACTACTATACAGCACCGAAACTTGCCAAATACCTTTCTGAGCACGGCATTGGCTCCTGCGGCACTGTGAAAAGTAATCGTGCCAACTTCCCCAAATTCCCAGAGGCGGGAAACTCACAGCGAGGAGACGTGCACCTACGCAAGTGTGAGAAGGTGCTGGCAATACGGTGGCATGACAAGAGAGTCGTGCACATGCTCACCACCGTACATAAGGGGGAGATGAGAGACAGTGGGAAGGTCGACCGTAGGACAGGCGAACCTGTGATGAAACCTGATGCTGTGTTGGACTATAATATTAACATGCGGCTGGTGGACAAGTCCGACATGATGACTGGTGATATCGACTGCCTCAGGAAGAATACTAGGCGGTACAGGAAAGTTTTTCTGCATCTCATAGATATGACGATGCTGAACGCCTTCATCCTGTACAAGATGAAGGTAAAGCCACCCAAGTCCTTCTCCCTGAGGTTGTTCACCAGGACTTGTGTCCAGCAGCTGCTGGAAAGATATGGTAGGGTGCAAGCAGCAACTCCAAGGCGCCATCCAGTTACACTTCCCGACCGGCTTGAGCAGAGGGCGTATATGGGTCGGCACAGACTTGAGCTAATGCCTGCCACAGGGAAAAGGAAGGCTGCGATTCGCAGGTGTCAGGTATGTGCACATACCACCCGCCGCACACCTGAGCACAAACGCACCTCTTGGCAGTGCGCTGAGTGCCAGGTTCCCCTCTGTGTTACCAGCTTCTTCGATTATCACAGCCAGAAGCAGTTCTAACAGTGCAAGTGTGGAAGCAGAATTATTTGGAAATAATGTGTAAATAATGTGTAAATAGCAGGTGAAAGCAATGGATGTTCAGTTCATATGATTGAACAGTGTATTATAGTTTTATCTTACTGAAAGTGACAGTGAATAACATATTGTAAGTAAAATAGCAGGGTAAATATTGAAAATAGAATAGAAAATGTAAATAGTAATGTAAGTAATTAGTAATATAAGAATATGAGTACAAATAATTTATGTTATAACAGTGAGAGTGAATCCGTGGCTCTCTACGTATTTTACTGACTGAAAAATTGAATGACTTCAGTGACAATAAACTAATACGACTAAAGGAAACTTATGGAGAAAGACTCCAGATATATATAAGTGTGATATAGTAATAGAAATATAAAGTGTGAGGGGTTTTATGAATAATAAATGACAGAGTACCCAGAGCGAACTAGCGCAAGTGCGACGATCAGACGTGCTCATAATTTCCATTGCTTTCACAGTGTTTTTTTTTTTTTAGTATGGATCCCAAACTACTTGAAAATTGTAGAAGAGTGTTTATAGTGTTTGTATCTGGCTGTGGTAATCATATTACGAGTTGTCGGGAAGTGTAAAGTGGAGACTTAGTTACCCTACTTCAGAGGTCTCCACAAGTCCTATGGTAACGGACGAAGGCTCAACAATCATTCCAGGAGAAAGCTGAAGGTATGTGCCATAAGCATATGTAATTTTATTATTCTAGGACTAATAACTGATTTTTGGCAAATATTTTTTGAGAGTCTGTCGGAGCCCAAATAACCCCGCGGGACACGCAAGTCATTGGTAAACAAGCCCACGGTGTAGGGGTTAAGGAGCTAAGGAAAGTACCTGTCTCTTCTTTAGGCACATTACTTAGTCTTCTCTGACTTAACTTTCCCAACCAGTTGTTTAGTGGGTTTTTTCTTTACTTCAGTCTTTTGTTTGACCTCAGTAGTGTTTAATGTTCCTTGCAAATATTTACAGAGTTGCATGAAGTCTTCCTCAATCTCTTCACAGGAGAAATTATCTTTCTGGTACCTACCATACAAAGCATCCTTGGTTTTCGGTGGTAGCTTTAAGGACACAATTCTTGAAAGCACCCAATCTGATGTCTTATTATCTTCATAAGTACCTAAGGCCTTTAAATTACAACTTAGTGCAATTCTAAAATTTTGCAAGGAATCAAAATCGTGTCTAGGCGTGGGTAATTCTATTAGAGCCTTCAACAATTGAGTTATAACTTGCTCCCTGTCTTCGTAGTTTTGTCTAAGGATGGTCAAGGCCACCTCATAGTTATTTTCTTCTACTGGTAATTCTTTTATCAGTTGATATGGTGTTCCTTTGACCTGTCCCAACAGATACGTAAGTTTGGTGACTTTAGGGAGATCTGTTCTATCGTGTACCAAATATTTGAACTGGTCCCAAAAGGATTTTCAGTTCTGCTCCCCATCAAACTCTGGAAGCGTTATTTGTGCTAACACAGCTCTACTCTGCTGTGCCACAACTTGTGTTTCCACGGCAGTGTCAGCTAATTTTGACTCTAGTGTCTTTACTACAGTTAAGTATTCTTCTAATTTGCTTTCAAATTTCGTAGTTTCTGACTCTAAGAGTTCCTTATTCTCAGCCTTTACTATAGCCGCTTCTAAAGTTATGTAACTCTCTTCGTACTTATTCCATCGATCTGTCAGGATATTTAGGAGACTATTTATTTTCTCCTTGGACAGAGGTATTTCGTCCAACGACTGGTTACAATCAATTATGGCTCTAGTTACCCATCCTGCCTTACTACTAGAAGATCTTTGCAATAAAGAAACAGACATGTTGACTGAATTCTAACTGAATAGTTTAATTATGAATTCCAACCACAAATTTACCTCAACTTAGTAATGATCTGATTATTTTAAATTTTTTAGAGGGTAGGGATTAAGTCCTCATTGTGCAAATTATCCCTCCTTTCAGTTTCCAAATATTCGTTACAGCTGAGCTAATTATTCATTTAATTTTGAGGAGTGTAGGGATTAGGTCTGTAATTTCAACCTATCCCTCAGGGTTATTAAACCTCTAGGGTTCTATTTCATCCTCACACTCAATTGCCAAAACACCCATATTCCCCAAGCTCAGAATTAATTACCTCAATACTCCATAGGCCCACCCATAGTTTGTACAGCATAGAACTCTCCTTTCTTATGTTCTACATAATTTATAAATTTCTGCAGAACCGCTTCCCTACCATGACGGTTCCAATGTATACCATCAGCTTTCAACATTGCTTGGAAGGGCTTGGCATTAAAATGTATGAAATCCCTTCCCTTCCCGATTCGTTGCAACTTTCGGTTTACAGCTCTGCTAATTAATTTATATGTTCCATAACAAACTGGAGAGCCATATGGCAGGTTCCTTGGCTCGAGGAGAGTTATGGCTACTGAGGATTTACAAGAGCCCTCTATGGCTCCTATCACTGCTAAAATATTCTCCACTACTTCATTGACCTCCACGTCCTCATGGATATGATTTCCTCCAAGGAACAGGACCGTACGGTCATGCTTCCAGTCTAGTACGGCATTCAGCCTTTCATCTTCAGAGAAAGTGCTTGCCTTTCCTCCCGGAGCTCTATAGACACGTAAGTCCACGTCTTCCACTTCAACGGAACGTGGTAGTAAACTGTGCCCCACAAAAGCAACTTTGAACACATTCAGCGCCTCGGCACACATCGGCTCTCCTCACTCGGTCGGGACACCAAAAATGTGAAATATATTTAACAGGTCTGGTAAACAAATCGGGGTCCTCTTTCTGGGCACCAAAATGTGAAAAATAATTAATGTATACAAGTCGGTATCCCTGCCTGGGCACCGCTATGCAAGAATTTTCTAGTAAACAACTCGTAGGTCGTTACTCTTCCCTAAAGTTGTCTAAGTAAATCAAACAGGCCTAATAGAGTTAGGTGAAACGTAACTTAACCATAACTTACCTACAATAACTATTTCTCTTCTGTCTCATAGCTAATCCCCCCTTGAATTGGCCAATTCGTAAAGGTTACTTAGCTAGTGAAGAGGGAGTGATCGATAACCGATGACGATGAGGCTGCTTAGTGTAATTGCTTGAGCAATCAAGCGTCCTTAAGGTGCGTATGTACAACCGCGCTAGCCTGAATACGACTAGGAACAGAGTGTTAATTAAGGAGAGGCTAAACTAGTAGTCTCAGTCTTTGTTACCCCCACACAGTCACTGATGGTAGCTAGAATAGGTGCAGAATTAGAACCTACTTAGATTAATGACTTGTTGGATGAAAATATTGAACCTGTACACAAATTGTGGGACCTAGACAGTGTAGGAATACACTCTGAGGAACCAACCCCTGAAGATAAAATAACTTTGGACTTGTATAATCAGTCTGTGGAGTTTAAGGATGGACAGTATTGGGTAGGATTACCATGGAAACTAAAACCATTCTGAGTTGCCAACAAATTACCAAGCAGCTAAAGCTCAGTTAAATTCTCTTCTAAGAAAGTTGAGAGATAAACCAGAACATCTGACCCTATATGATAATATTATAAAGGATCAATTGAAGAATAAATTTATAGAAGAGGTAGAATACCCTGTTAACCACAAAGAAGGACACTACTTACCACATCAAGCTGTAAGCAAGGATTCAGTAACTACTCCCATAAGGATAGTATTCAACTGTAGTAGTAAAGCGTCCAAGGGATCAGCTAGCTTGAACGATTGCCTATACTCTGGACCTACACTAACAGAGAAGTTAGGGAATGTGTTACTAAGATTTAGAGAGAAACCTTATGCTTACACAGCACACATTAGTAAGGCTTTTCTCAGAATAGGACTGAGAGAGGAGGATAGGAAATTTACAAAGTTCCTCTGGCCTCATGATCCTCAAAATGAGGATAGTCCATTGAAAACTTACTGTTTCCGATCGGTGCTCTTTGGCTCTTGTGCTAGTCCTTTCCTACTATGCAACACTTTAAAGCATCATTTTGAAAATGCCAAATGTCCAGAAATAGGGCAGGCTTTTTACATGGATAATTTGCAAGGTGTTGCTGATACACAGTCGGAAGCTTTGAAGGCTTATGAAGTAGCCAATTCCGAATGTGGGAAGGCAAATTTGCCGTTACAGAGCTGGAATACAAATTCACCGCTTTTGAGGAATAAAATACAAGAGGACTATCCAGATTCTGACATTCCCAAAATTCAAAATGTATTAGGTCTTAACTGGGATACAACAGCTGATGTAATAAGTTTGAAACCAATTAAGTTCTCTGATGACACTCTCACCAAGAGGTCCTTGTTAAGTCAGGTTTCCTTGTTATTTGACCCATTAGGGTTTGTCAGTCCTGTAGTTATTAGGGGCAAATGTTTAGTACAGGAGGCTTGCCGAGAAAAGTTAGACTGGGACACTGAATTAGGTGAGACATATGTGGAACAATGGGAACAGATTAGAAAGGAGTTTGAAACCACATCAAGCATATGTATTCCCAGGAAAATAAACAGTAATGAGATGTCGCACTTACACATATTTTGTGATGCCTCTCATAGGGCCTATGGAGCAGTAGCTTATTGCGCAACAGGAGAGGATAGTAAGATTATTATGTCCAAGGCCAGAGTTGCGCCAATTAAAGGAAGAACCCTACCTCAAATGGAATTGGCCTCCATAAAAGTAGGAACTAAATTGGCCAGGTATATAACCACTACTCTTGATACTCAGTTTGAGGATATTTACATATGGACTGACAGTGAGATCTGTCTTTACTGGATAGGAAAGGAAGACAGTAAAATTCCTTTCGTCCGTAATAGGGTGAAGACTATTAAAGAGCTGTCTTCCAAATTTAATTTCATGCCTCCAAACAAAATCCAGCTGATCTGCTCTCGAGAGGTTCGACCGTAAGGAGACTGATCAAAGATAATTTGTGGTTTAAAGGTCCTAAATGGTTACTCACTAAGGATTGGCCTGAACAGAAACAGTATAGTATTGCCGAGGTTAGTGTAGTGAACTTGGATCCTGTAGTACATGAGCCAGAAGTAATTGACATCAGACGATTCTCGTCAATAAGACAACTTCTAAATACTACTAAATTGGTTGTTGAATTTTTGAATAAGAAGGTGGGGTTTCAGAAATTAGATCCCCTAGAATACTGGCTGAAGGAGTACAAAGAAATTCTTACGGGGAAATATATAAACTTTTAGGCCAAGACACTGGAAAAGGGAATAAGCTGATGAAGAATTTAGGCTTGTTCTTAGACGGAAAAGGTCTGATAAGATGTCGAGGCCGATTGGTAAAGGCTGACTTGCCCATCCAAACCAAACATCCTATTTTATTACCCAAGAGCGGATGCTTTGTACAACTTATTATAAAAGAAGCCCATGATTCCACTCTCCATGGAGGTGTACCGCAGACCTTAGCCCAAATTCGGGAAAGGTACTGGATTCCTAAGGGTAGACAGGTTATTAAAAAGTATCTCAAAAACTGCATCATTTGTAGGAGGTATGAGCAGCGACCTTTTAGCTACTCTGGACCACCAGCCCTACCGAAGAAAAGGGTGAGTATAAGTCGGCCCTTCCATATAACAGAAGTGGACTACACAGGGGCTATAACTGTTATGGGTGAGGAAACTCCCCATAAAGTTTACATTTGTTTATTTACTTGTGCCTACACCAGGGCAGTCCATCTAGAATTAGTGGAAGCCCTAAGCTCGGAGACATTCCTCAATGTCTTTCGCAGATTTGCTGCTAGAAGGTCTTGTCTTGGCAAGTTAATAAGCGACAATGGAACTAATTTCGTTGGAGCAGCACCTTTACTGTTGAACCTAATGAAAGACCCAAAGGTTAAGTCCGCGCTGGGAATCCGAAATTGTATTTGGCAGTTCACAGCTCCAAGAGCTCCATGGCAAAATGGATTTACCAAAAGAATGATTGGTATTGTCAAGAACTGCGTGAGGAAAACATTACATAGAACTAAGATCACGAGAGAAGATTTAACAACAGTAATAACAGAAATTGAAACCAGGATTAATAATAGACCCCTGACTTATCAAGATGATACTAGCAACTCGGTAGAGGCCTTAACACCGGCTCATATGATATATGGCAGGAAGCTCCATTCGATGCCTTGTGTGGATATCCAGGAAGAAATTGATGATCCTAACATAGAAAATAATGATTTAGGACAACATCTGCGGGGATATCAATGACTGAAAAGGGTGTTGGATACTTGGAATAGACATTGGAGCGAAGAGTATCTTTTGAGCCTACGGGAGAGGTTTTATAGAGCTCAGGCTGCCAGCAACAAATCAGTTATTAACATAGGAGATGTGGTCTTAGTGAAGACTGAACAGCCAAGATCCCAGTGGCCATTAGCTAAAGTGATCTCCACACACCCAAATTCTGAAGGGGTGCTGAGACTCGTAAAAATAAAATGCAGGGGACATACTAGTATAAAAACTACTGATAAACTGGTTCCTCTTGAGTTAGCAGCCACTCCGGATCCAGAGGATGGTGAAGATCAAACGGGTCAAAAGGCGCGACCTAGAAGGGCCGCAGCACAGGGTTCTCGAGAACTATGGAGGGAACTCTTGGCTAAGGGTCATATTACATGATACAGCGTATCATTTTCCGCTGGCCCCAAAACTGTGGGAAATATTTTCCCCCAGAGCAGTTGCACTCTCTACTTTTATCATAGTTATCCCTGGTTAATTGTTCAAGCGGTTTTAATAACCCAGAAATTACGTTCTCTTTAAAAATTTTTGTTATTGATAAATTAAATGCTACTGCGTTTAACCCCCGTGGACAATTATACATTGTAAATACAGTACATGTAATTATATGGAATTTTCCACTGACCTAAACTGCATGTGCGCGTTAGATGACGTGGTGAGTAGGGAAAGATTCTTGTGTTAAGCAAATGTGGACTTAGGATATTTACACAGTTTAAGGGAATATTTGGTTTAACTTTAGTTTAAGTAAAACTTAAGATGAATTTGTTAGATTCGCCCTGTACATATAATGATGTAATCTAACTGTATTTAGTACTGTAATTAATTAAGAGTTGGCAACCTACCATTCTATGACGGAGGTAGATCCTGCAGCACAGCTCACTCTGCTCCCAGACAATGTGGAGTTAACACTCTGTTCCTAGTCATATTCAGGCTAGCGTGGTTGTACATACGCACCTTAAGGACGCTTGATTGCTCAAGCAATTACACTAAGCAGCCTCATCATCATCGGTTATCGATCACTCCTCTTCACTAGCTAAGTAACCTTTACGAATTGGCCAATTCAAGGGGGGATTAGCTATGAGATAGAAGAGAAATAGTTATTGTTGGTGAGTTAAGGTTAACTTACGTTTCACCGAACTCTATGAGACTTGTTTGATTTACTTAGACAACTTTAGGGAAGAGTAACGACCTACGAGTTGTTTACCAGAAAATTCTTGCATAGCGGTGCCCCGGCAGGAATACCGACTTGTATACATTAATTATTTTTCACATTTTGGTGCCCAGAAAGAGGGCCCCGATTTGTTTACCAGACCTATTAACCTTCTCCGTCCCAGAGACGTGAATTCACGTCCTCACATGATGTGCACTCATATCCCGGAGACGTAAATTAATGCGGCAACATTGCAAGGTCCCTAATTTGCACAATTTTCAATTTTCGCGAGTCATTTTTGGCACGTATACATGGGACACCTTCCTCTACAAGATGCCAGGCAGGGACAATGCCTTACCCAGCATGACCTCCTCCCCCCCCTGCATGACCTTTTCTCAGCAATTCACCTGTTATCAGTGACCTGGCGTGTAAAGCTATGTCATGCCACGGTACGAAATTCAGGGCCAGAGTGATTCCCCAATCGATGACAATGTGGAGGACAAACATTAGAGGAAGAAACAGTCAGAAATGATGATCAGGTAATGTGGCAAAAAAAGGTCTTGAATGGTGATGAGTTAGTGAGTGAAACAATGCTTATAATGCCTATATTACCATTTGAAAACCAATATACTCTTGTACTACATATAAATTCGTACCAAATAAATAAATAAATACCGTTTATGAGTGGTGTGGAATAGTTATCCTCCCATAGAACTCGTTTTCTTTGCAGCCAGCCTGATAGAAAACCCTGTAAGGTAAGGAGGTACTCCTACCTGGATCGAGTATTTTAAACCTCAGGTGAGCGATTTCTCTATGAATTTTCGATGTTTCTCACCAAAAGCGGATGTACTGCCCAGAAAACATCGGGATGGGGGGGGGGTAAATATTTTTCACAACAAGCATTAGATGTGAAACTATTTAATTATTTTTCCTGATAAAGAATTTCGTTTCATACCTATGAACTCCTTTAAAATTAGTAACTTGTTTCTTTTTAAAGACCGTATGCCAGCTGACATGCGCTCGTCGATTGTCTATCTATTTACTTGCCCCAGTTGCCAAGCGGGGTATGGGTATGTGGGCAGCACCTAGGTCAGTCTGCCAGAACGGGTCACCCACTGCACAGTCCTCCTTACTCAGCAGTGCGGGAACATGGTACGTCCTGTGATATTGTCCCTAGAAGAATCCATTTCAGTGTCCTTGACTCTTGCCCTAATGAAAACCTAAGAATTTTAGAATCTCTGTATATTAAAAAACTTAAGCCTTGCCTTAATAACACAGAATCTGCTTATCCCCTAAGCCTTGTATAAGTTATATTCACACAGAAAACTTTTACAGTAGACTGATATTTTTTTTTTTTTTTGTATATGTACTCGTTGTATATGTATATGTATAAATAAGTGTATGTAAATAGGTTCTTATATGGTAAGCTAAGTACGTTTTTAACTCTTATATAAATATTCAGGTTTTTACTCCTTACTTTTGTATATCATTTGCATTGCTTCTAGGTCACTGAAGATGGCATGAAGAAGATGTCAAAACTTTTAACAATAAAGATGATTATTATAACGGCCCTCGTCATACTCTTTCTACTGAAGGTAAGATTCCCTATGAATACACCTATATCAGATCCCAAATAATGTTCTCAGTCATTAACATATTACGTTTGTAATCTTCTGTAAGGCTTCTTACACTTTATGTGCAGATCTTCATGTATTTCAGCTTATTTAATGTCCCAGTCTCTGATTTTCCGAGACAGTGCCTATTCATCCTCGGTGGCACACTCTCCGTAAGCACCGGAGGCAGTGCAGTTGGACTTTTGGTACACAGTGATCCAGTTATCCAACAGGAACGGCCAAGCAATCGTTAACAGTAGAATTTATATTTGGTTGGATGGATTGTGGCAAATAACCTTGCCTCCCTGCCACATAGTTTCTGGTGAGATGTAATTTTTGTGCCACCTTATTCAGTATACAGTATTCGGTCAGGCCCTATATATCTACTGAGGGACCCATGGTCCACGTCACATAAGACGGCACCTCATATTATCTGCAAGGCTTTTCCCCACCCATCACCCGGGGATGTGCAAGGTAGCAGTGGAATCCTGCCTCTTGTATATATATATATATATATATATATATATATATATAATCATCATCAGCCGTTGAGGTCCACTGCAGGACCGGCCTATCCCTACCGAAACAGGGACGATACAGCCATTGTATCTTTACCCAGTGACCTAGGCTGTCTGGTAGAGACTGTATGTAGGGTGAGAAGTGCTTGTGATTGTGATTTTAGTGTTGTAGTGGCTTTGGACGTGTGTGTAGTCTGTCAACCAAGTGTAATCGGACTGCCTTAAGCCAATTGGGTGCAAGCATATTAGTATGCGACACTGGTTGAACCACAGCACCCCTTGTGTCTGCCAAAGTAGCAAATGGCTTGGTGAACGCTTCCCAAAGTTTTTACAACTCCGGCGGGAGGCGAACCCGCGCTCACCAGTGTGCGAAACTTGCAGTCTACCACTGTACCACAGAGGTTCCATATATATATATATATATATATATATATATATATATATATATATATATATATACCACTTGCACCCAGCTTCCTCAATGCAGGACGGAACTGGGCATTTTCAAAACTTAATGAAAAAAGGAAACCCCGAGTAGTGACCTATGAGCTTCGCGACCATGAGCCCACAGGCAGAGGGCGGTATGCCTACCACCCTTCCTGCAAAATCCCTCACATAGGAACTCTGGGAGCTGATGAGTTACACACTGACATATCTATCAGTTTCTTTAACCAATTTGCTCCCAGCGTCCTCAATATAGGACGGAACTGGGCAGTTTCAAAATTTGATGAAGAAGTGAAACCCAGAGTTGGGGCCAAAGAGCTTCGCCACTATCTGCCGACAGGAGGAAGGCGGTGTGCTTTGCACTCTTCTGGCAGAATCCCTCACACAGGAACTCTGGGAGCTAATATATATATATATATATATATATATATATATATATATATATATATATATATATATATATATATATATATATATATAGTATGACTGCAATCTCACTATTTCTCGAGATATATGGGGGAGAGAGAAGGCAAATTCTCTCCCTCTCTCTCTCTCTCTCTCTCTCTCTCTCTCTCCAACAAAAACTTTTTTTTTTTTCTGAGAACCGAAATTCGTAGGAAGTTTATTTGTGTTCATGTTTATTTCTTCTCCGTGCGTCAAATAGGATTCACAAGCCGTACCCCCTTCCCTCATCCTGTGTGTGTGTGCGTGTGTGTGCGTAACCAGAGCTGGTAGTCAGGGGGAACGAGGAAGATGTGTGGACTGTCGTATTTCGAGTTTTTTTTTTTTTGTGGGGGGGAGGGGGGAGGGGATAAATGGAGAATGTACGCTTCAATAACAGGACGTCAGAAAGATTCGACAAGGAAAGGGGAAAAAAGTATGTATATTGTATACCCGTGAATAAGTCTCGAATAACGTACCGTTTCACCATAAAGTATCCAAACGTTATAAGCACCATGCATTTTGAAATATATGATCGAGAACTCTCAAAGCAACTCTCCTCGTGTGCCTCTGTCAGTAATAGTTACGTCATACACCAGTGCATCATACACTACTGTAATGGCTTCAGAGAGAGCAGAGAGAGTCATTGCTAAAACTGGCATGCGAACCATTCCAAGAACTACAGGCTAGGTCTGCTCATCTTCACGTCTATTGCGCCCAGGTTTTTGGATACTTTTGGGTGGAACTGTAAAAACTGTATGAGATGGATAACAAAGTGTATACCTATATATTGTATTATGTGGATAACTAACACTACGTGACTGCAAGGTGATGTTCATAGCCTATTATATTCTACTGATAACGCAAAGTTCATGTGAATGAGAGTAATGTTATATAATATTATTAAGTGAATTTTTCCCGAGTAATGTATATACTGGAGAATTCTATGTGGATGACAAAAGTGAATGTATTGGCCTATGAGTCATGGAAAAATTAATATAATGGTACCGTACATCGTGTGGGTGTACACTGCACTCTATGCATGACGAAAGATGTTTGGAAAGAAAGAAGCATCAGCAAAGTGACTAGTGTGTGGGTGACACGAGGGTTACGATATGCAGTATATACATTATATGAATTGCTCAGAAATGCAAATGAATTTATAAATATGGATGACAAACGTGTGAATGAAAAACTGTGAAAACATGAAAGCACCGAAGAGTGCAACACCAGCGCTCACCAACAGCTGTAAAGGCCGAATTTTTACCATCTCTTGTGACCTTAAGTTTTGACAGATTATTCTCAAAACTGAATTACCCTTAACCCTTCCACCTGCTTTGGTTCACATCAGATCAGATTTGTTGACATGTCCGGTGACACTGATTTTCATCGTTCTCCGTGACCTTGACCTCTGACTGAGTTTTCTCAGTATCGGTTCTGTTTATCCTTGGTTTAACCTGAATCCACACACAAAGTTTACTCTACATCGGATACACATTGTTTAAGTTAACCGCAGTAGGTACACTTGATCTTTGATCTAGTGTTCTAAAAAAACAACAGTCCAATTTCTTGGGTGATCCTCAACTTATCCATCACGTTTCAAGTAAATCAGATCAAAACTGTCTTAGAACTGTTTAAGTTATTTTATTAGCACGGGTCTAACTGTGATACAGCCCTGTGACCACGTTCTTGAACTTATTTTTCTCAAAATTCAATACATCTCTTCCTTCTTGCTTGATGTTTAATGTTTCCACCATGTTTGGTTCAAATCATATCAAAATTGTTTGAACTGACCTTTCCCTGTGACCTATTCCTTTGAGGATTTTTTAAACCGATTTTTAAAATTTTTGCTTTTTGCTACAAGACTGATCTAAATCGGGTAATAATTATTTAAGCGGACCTTGCCTGTGACCTTCACCACTAATTTACTATCTAAAAGCAACGGATTTGCTCCTTACCTGATCATCAACATTTCCACTAAATGGTAAAAATGGGGCTATAACTGTACGAGTTATTCTGTTAACATGTACACACACCAGACGAACTTTGATTTTACCCTGCGACCCTGGCATTCAATTGATTGTTTAAAAATTGGAAGCATTTCACTTTCGCCTTAACCTCTACCTTTCTCCCAAGTTTGGTTAAAACTAGATAAAAATTGCATGAGTTGCTTCGTTCACACACACACACACACACACACACACACACACACACACACACACACAACACACACACACACACGCGCGCGCGGCGGCAGCAGCAGCAGCAGACAAATCAAGCAAAGCCTATATACAAAAAAAAAATAAAAAAATAAAATCTATCACATGCGAATCATCTCACTCGCTAATGCATGATGTGCGAGGGTTCGAGACTTATGAAAGGCATGAAGGCTGAAGAAGGAAAATAACTAAACAGAAATGAACGCCAGACATTTGCAACTAAATCTAAGCAGAAGAAAGTGTAGACGTTAAAGAAAAATATGATAAACTGAAATACAGCCAGCAGAACTTGAGATGAAAAGGTTAGTGTAAAAGGTTGATATTAAAAACAAAAAAAATGCCAGCATAACCTTGGAAGGAGAATGCATAAAAGCTAGGATAAGGAAAAAATTTAATTAATAATAATTTTAAAATGCCGCACACAGACATCATAACCTAGTATGAAGAAGCAGCAACAAGGCATGTGCTTACATATTTTCATCTCTTCCGGGATATATAGAAAAATAAGGAAGAGCCAGAAGGAGGAACAAGAAGAGAAAGAGAGGAGGGGAGATGCGAGGAGGGGAGCAGAGGAAAAGTTATGAAGAAGAAGTAAATGTACTTAGCCCCTACACCGCAGGCATGTTTACCAATGTTTTGCGTGTCCCTCTGGGTTATTCGGGCTCCGACAGACTCTCAAAAAATATTTGCCAAAAATCAGTTATTAGTCCTAGAATATTAAAATTATATATGCTTATGGCACATATCTTCAGCTTTCTCCTGGAATGTTTGTTGAGCCTTCGTCGTTACTGTAGGACTTGTGGAGACCTCTGAAGTAGGGTAACGAAGTCTCCACTTTACACTTCCCGACAACCCGTAATATGATTACCACAGCCAGATATAAACACTATAAACACTATTCTATGATTTTCAAATAGTTTGGGATTCATACTAAAAAAAAAAAACACTGTGAAAGGAATGGAAATTACGAACGCGTCTGATCATCGCACTTGCGTTAGTTCGCTCTTGGTACTCTGTCATTTATTATTCATAAAACCCCTCACACTTTATATTTCTATTACTATATCACACTTATATATATCTGGAGTCTTTCTCCATAAGTTTCCTTCAGTCGTATTAGTTTATTGTCACTGAAGTCATTCAATTTTTCATTCAGTAAAATACGTAGAGAGCAACGGATTCACTCTCACTGTTATAACATAAATTATTTGTACTCATATTCTTATATTACTAATTACTTACATTACTATTTACATTTTCTATTCTATTTTCAATATTTACCCTTCTATTTTACTTACACTATGTTATTCACTGTCACTTTCAGTAAGATGAAACTATAATACACTGTTCAATCATATGTACTGAACATCCATTGCTTTCACCTGCTATTTACACATTATTTACACATTATTTCCAAATTATTCTGCTTTCACACTTGCACTGTTAGAACTGCTTCTGGCTGTGGTAATCGAAGAAGCAGGTAACACAGAGGGGAACCTGGCACTCAGCGCACTGCCAAGAGGTGCGTTTGTGCTCAGGTGTGCGGCGGGTGGTATGTGCACATACCTGACACCTGCGAATCGCAGCCTTCCTTTTCCCTGTGGCAGGCATTAGCTCAAATCTGTGCAGACCATATACGCCCTCTGCTCAAGTCGGTCGGGAAGTGTAACTGGATGGCGCCTTGGAATTGCTGCTTGCACCCTACCATATCTTTCCAGCAGCTGCTGGACACAAGTCCTGGCGAACAACCTCAGGGAGAAGGACTTGGGTGGCTTGACCTTCATCTTGTACAGGATGAAGGCATTCAGCATCGTCATATCTATGAGATGCAGTGGCTTGACCTTCATCTTGTACACGATGAAGGCATTCAGCATCGTCATATCTATGAGATGCAGAAAAACTTTCCTGTACCACCTAGTATTCTTCCTGAGGCAGTCGATCTCACCAATCATCATGTCGGACTTGTCCACCAGCCGCATGTTGATATTATAGTCCAACACAGCATCAGGTTTCATCACAGGTTCGCCTGTCCTACTGTCGACCTTCCCACTGTCTCTCATCTCTCCCTTATGTACGGTGGTGAGCATTTACACGACCCTCTTGTCATGCCACCGTATTGCCAGCATCTTCTCAGACTTGCGTAGGTGCACGTCTCCTCGCTGCGAGGTTCCTGCCTCTGGGAATTTGGGGAAGTGGGCACAATTACTTTTCACAGTGCTGCAGGAGCCAATGCCGTGCTCAGAAAGGTATCTGGTAAGTTTCGGTTCTGTATAGTAGTTGTCTGTATACAGCACATGATTCCCACCAAAATACTTTTCTAGGAGCACTTTCACTACACAGCCTGAGAACCCAAGAGGGGGTGCTTTATCCAGATCGACAGTGCTGGCTGAATATATGACGAAGTCAAGGATGTACCCCGTCTTACAGTCGCACAGTACAAAGAACTTAATTCCAAAGTGATGGCGTTTGCTTGGAATGTACTGAACAAACCGAAGACATCCTCTGAACAAAACCAAGGATTCGTCAATGACAGCCTTCTGAAAGGGGTGGAAGAATGACATAAACTTATCCTTTATTCTGCTCAGAATCTCCCGGATCTTCCAGAATGGGTCGGTTTGGGAAGGTACATCGTTGTCGGCAAAGTGCAGGTTTCCCATGATGTTCCGGAAGCGATCTCTGGCCATGTACTTATTGAAGGTGGGTGAGGGTAGTAAGGGGTCCATGGACCAGTATTCTTCCAACTCATGCTTCTTGGAGTGTGGCATGAGAAGCATGAGGGCAAAGAACACATACAGCTCCTGCACTCCCAGCATGGACCACTGTTGCATCTTGGCTGCACCTGTACCACTAGCAGCACGTTGTGATTCATACTTGTTGGTCTCATCACATATGTGCTGCATGACTTCGTCATCTAGGAAGGCCAAAAGGTAGTCCACACACTCAGCATTTTCGTCAATAGTGAAGGCAGGCTGAACTCCTGAGGAGTTCTCATCAAATAATAAATTTTCTGGCACAAAATCTGACCCTTCCATCC
Organism: Coenobita brevimanus; assembly: GCF_032717465.1. NCBI lineage: Eukaryota > Metazoa > Arthropoda > Malacostraca > Decapoda > Coenobitidae > Coenobita > Coenobita brevimanus. The sequence continues at coordinate 28,264,147 of NC_137056.1, read as the reverse complement.
ATGCGAAGGCTTCCAGTATTCCCTGGCGTGGCGGTGTAGGGCGGGTGGTGGTGGTGGTGGTGGAGGTTGGCTGTGAGGCAGATTTATCTCGGTCAAGGTCACTCGCACTGACCCTAGGTTGCCGTACAGCACTAGCAGCCCTTACCCTACTAGCTACACTACTTTTCACTCTTCTTGATTTATCTCTACCTCTACGGCCTGCCTTCACTGTTGATGCTGGTGGTGACTCCGACGACGAAGACTCCGGAGATAACTCAGCCGACGATGATGAAGAAATGAGTGAAGTGGGGCTTGGGGAACGGGGAGGTGAATGCACTCGTGACTCATGGCGGGCTGGGTCACGTGGGGGCATTGTTCTGGGGCTAACACGCTGCCTTTTCACTCCCTTCCCAAATTCCTGTCCTTGCTGCACTAAAGGCTCCTTTCGCTTGGAGCTAGACACTAATTCCGACACTGAAGCACTCTTTGTAGCAGTTTCTGGCATGATAACCTCACCCAGGTCATCACACGATTCACCCGAATCATCAAAATCACTGTCCATCATCACCATGGACAATTCTGCCAGTTCACGTGCCACTGCAGAGTCAGTAAGGCCTTTCCTGCTTCCTTCACTACTTTTCTTAGGGGTAGAGGTCACGGGGCCCTTTGCAATGGGCGCAGAAGTGGCAGGGATGGCGGGGCGCAAGTGCGACATTGTTTCACTACAGCAGAGGACAAGGAACTAAATGCCGCGGCTTATCTGAGAAGGGAAGGGTTGACAATGACACTTAGGCTGACTGCTGCTAACTTACAGGCTAATTTTTTATAGGTAGAAAATCTCGGCAATACATAAAGAAATAGGTAGTTCCAGGTGAATGTAAATGTCTCCCTTCCTTTCTGATATATATTTTTATTACAGACATTGATTACAAGGCATAATTCAAAGGGAAAATTACCGTGGTAATGTAGCGAATGAATGCACGTGAGGTGTTGTCAGGTGATAATTAGCCAATTCCTGGTGTATAACACTATCACTTACCTGTTTTTTTTTTTTGGTATATATTATTTTGTATAAGTATAGGGCATAGGGCTTATTTCAATGGATGAAATCTGTGGAAAAATCAGGGGGAAATTTGCGTAGCGCAGCGCGGCGTGGGAGGTGAGAGGACAGGGTAATGGAGGGCAGGTAGGGAGGGGAGTCACGAAGGGGGTAAAATCGCTAAATTGTCAACAATGGATGGGAGTACAGATGAGATTTGGAGTGCTGACTAGTGTTGGACATTGGCAGTACTGATAGATGATACAAGCCACCACTTGAGAGCCCGGGATAATTCAAAATAACACAGAATCACAAAAATGACGCCCCGCGGTATGATCCATTGTGGCCGAGCATCACGAAAGTGACGCCCCGCGGTTAAGGGGTTAGGGAAGGGAGGAAAAAAGAATGAAAATAAGAAGCATGAGGAAGAAAAGTGAAATGGAGAGGGGAGGTGTGTAGACAAAGGGAGTAAGGAAAAAGTAAAAGAAGTATGAAGAAGGAAAAGGGAGAGGTTGGAAGAATGCAAGGGATGAGAGGGGAGGAGGAGGATGGACTAAGTACCGTTTTCACAGTCGTCCCCAATGCAGTCCCCAACAGTCTACTCGCCTCCGAACACACGTTTTCGTTTTCACAGTCGCCCCCAACCAGCCTTCTGAGGCCTCTGTAGGGGACGGCATTCGGGACGGCCCGAACAAATTACTGGAACATTCTTGGGGGGCCTGCAGCCTCCCCAACAGACGGTCCCGAAAGTAATAAAGTAAAAGAATAATTACATGTAACATATTTTCATTAATACTTCAATATTATATACCCAATGTAATATTTCTGGGGTAAAAAACACACCCGGTACTGAAAAGAAGTATATGTTTGTGTATTTTTATGAGACTTTCTAATATGTACCTGAATACTAGCCTATCGCAGACTGGTGGAGGCTCAACAACAAACGGACCCGAAAGAAATACAAGAATCGTTGTCTAATGCATATCTTCATGAAAATTCTAATATCTGATGCCCGACGTAAAAGTTGATGTAGCTATCACCCCGTTTAGAAAAGAAAATGTTCATGTATTAATAGTATATCCGTTAATAAACCACACCATCACTCATTAGACGTTATACATGTTACTTCATGGTTATTTTTACTTAAGTCTTTTTTACAGTACTTAACATTCATCAGGATTCAGCTTACTTCCGATTTCAAGGAGTGTGGTGAGGTTGCCGTTAGTTAGCTCTTCAGTCCGATGACGTTTCCTGTTCGTTATTTTTGCTGCATTCCTACGAATATCTTCACTCCTGAATATATTAGTAAGAATTGTGTGAAGTGGATGTTCCAGCCATGTTATTCATCACATTCATTACATTCCAGTTTCTAAATATTCTCTACATATGGAAAGTGCTTTCGCCACCCAGAGCTACCAACCCAACCGCATCAACACAGGCAGACGTCCCCACGTTAGTAAGCTCCCGAAAGCCATTCGGAGCGACTGTGAAGTGTGAAATCCAAAGGTGTTTTTGGTTCGGGACCTACACACGTTAGGGCCCAAAAGGTTAGGGACAACTGTGAAAATGGCCCTAAGACTGGGGCACGGTGGTTGACATTATACGCACACACAAAAAAGTGAGAGATAGAGAACGGACGGAACGGGTAAGGTAGTGGCGAGAGAGAATTAGGTAAATTATGAAAAGGAGAATGGGTCACATAATAAACTCCCATACATTTACTTACAGTGGATGGGGAGGAAGGGGAAGTCTGAGAAAAATAGATGAACCAAGGAAGGAAGGAAGAAGGTTTTCAAAGTAGGTCAGACGTGGAATAGGAAATACTGTACAAGTTAATCAGCAAAGAGGCATTCAAATGCAGGCGTAGAAAACGGAAGCAAGGAGGAAGAAGGGAGGTGACCGACCCAGAAGCATTAATCCCTGGAGCATGATGATGTTTTTTGTGCTTCATTCTTGCTACCTCCAGACGATTTTGTTCAGATCGCGGGAGTTCATTTGTGGTGAAAGGCTTAATGAATGCTTTGACTTTATTCTTTCTGTCTGCAGACGATTTTATTTAGTCCAGAGGAGATCACATCTTGGTGCATGGCATTATGAAGGCTATATCTAACCCTTACAGTTCCCGAGTTCTCTTAAGCTGAGTAAAATCGTCTGAGTACATCACGAATAAAAGGACATTTAAGTATCAAGGGGTTTAATCCATATTGTATGAGGACGATTATTATGTTCTGTTTCTGATGTATATAATATAGTGAAAAAGGGGTACTGTACTGGTATATTAGTGATTCTGAAGGCGAGAGAAGAATAATAAGTGGTAAGATAAAAAGGTTGACGGATAGGGTGTATGAGTGCGTGAGAAAACAAAGTATGGAGGTTTATGAAGCCAGTAGACTGACTGCATATCGAATTGATCGGATGATTTACATTTGTAGGAACGTATAACAAGGAGAATATTATGTAAAAACAGAGAAGAGTATAAACGGTGGGAGATGATGTGTATACAGGGAAAAAGGAAGGGGTTGGAATAGCTAGGAGTCATGATAAAAACTGGCTTAGAAATGAAAAGAAGCTACAAAGAGGAAAGGAGATCAGGGGAGAAAAATTACAATATGTAGCTAGGGACTGTCTATCACAGATATAATTTCGGGTAGGGGACAAAATAAAGGTGAGCTGTAAAGTGACATACGTAAAAGAAATGTGATACTACAAAAGGGAGCGCAAAATTAAAATGAAATAAGGAGGGAAAATGAGGAAAGGAAAACGAACAGAAGCAGACGCCATGAGGATATTAGCCGCGGTACTCAGCTACGTAACTTAGGCCTTTGAGCTGAGACAGACCATCATCCTCCAACCTAGGACAGGAGGCCCTGTATCATTAACGTTAACACAGTAACCTTCCGTAGTTGTTACTATAAGAACATATTTTACCCAACACCGAGCTAAGACTGGCGCCAGTTACCCACACCAGGAATCGATCCCTGATGCTATCTGCTCTGCATTTTTGTAACTCGCAATGTTAGTCCCATTATGGTGGGAAATAAGAGGAAATTATTTGGTGATTTAGTGTAAGAGCAGACAAAAAAAAAATGAAAAGGAAAAAACATGAGAGAGGAAGCCAACACACACACACACACACACACACACACACACACACACACACACACACACACACACACGCAGAATGTAATCGTATATTTCGAATTATAAATTTTTCCTTTTTTTTTAAATCTTCGTACAACGTCCAAATTTTTTTCTAAAAAAAGTTTTCCAATATTTTGGTAAACTGATTACAAGGTACGCCTATCTATATCTTTGCTTACAGTAAGAATGTATTGTTAGTACAATTTTCCACATGCTTTCCATATACTTCGATAATGGTCTCAGATTTCACTTTATCCCCACATAATGTAAATCCAAGCCTCTCTGCCTTCCTGCAGTCACCCTGGGACGGGAGGGGGAGAGACAAATGAGTGCTTACAGATCGGTTTTCGATGGAAAAAAGGCATAAGTTAGGTTTATCTTTGCATCTGGCGCTTACAACCTCTGATACTTCCTGTGCGGTGGGGTCGGGGATGTGCATGATATTCTCTCTCTCTCTCTCTCTCTCTCTCCCTCTGCAACTAAACAATTAATCTATTCCATTCTTAAAGATGAGCAAGATATTGGGTAAAATTGACTAGTAATACATCATACAGAGGCAGAATATGTTATTGACAAAGGCAGTGAATGATAACAACTAGCTGGAAGTCATTAACATTCAGTCAACCCCAACACCACCACAACAGCACGCCATATCACTGGTAAAACTTTGGTCACAACTGTAACTAAACTGAATCACCACTGCGTTCTCTGCCCCCATTCCTATCTTTATCGTTTATCTGTGTATTGTCACGAAAGGTCATTAGCAGAATGCCGGACCACCAAAATATCCCCATGAAATTTTCGAAGATGGGTAAAAATTCAAAATAAACCCATGCTTTACAGATTCACAAAACATTATTGTTGCTGAAGAGAATGTGAAAATTATTCAAGAGGATTTATTTTTTACCTCTAGCGTCACGCGGTCCACGTTGTGTAAAGCAAATATGGCAGTACTGAAGTTTACACCCAAAGAGAGAATTTTACTTGCAGTTAAATATAGGAATCGTTCCTGTGGTAAGAAGCATAAGAAAACATATCAATTACCTACTGGATAGGCATATACCCTATTCGTACGGGTATAAGAACAACAACATTGTTTCACACACACACACACACACACACACACACACACACACACACACACATACACACACACATATATATATATATATATATATATATATATATATATATATATATCCTCACCCTGCCATTGGGTGGGAAAGGAGATCCGGATGTATATATATATATATATATATATATACAGTAGGCTCGCACAGTGCGCATCATTGCAGTGCGCGATTCGCCTTGTGCACGAGTGACCAAAAATCATAACCAAAAACCCTTCAATGCGCGAGTTTACCGCATAGAACGCGAGGCAGAGGCAAGGAGTGGCTCAAAAATGCCATTTTCTATTAGTGCCGACCACCCCTCACACAGTGCGTCACGTGTTGTCATGTTGATGCGTGATGGAAGGCAGGACTGAGCTGTGTATGTCAAACATTAGCAAGATTCTTGCTGCCATGGATAAGCTCAAGGAAGAGGTGAAGGAACAGGAAGTGAGCAGCCTAAGAACGGAGGAACTTCTGGTTGGTATCGACAAACTCTTCCGTTTCTACACAGACATGCACAGGGAAGAAATAAACAGGAGAAGACAGACGCTCATAACAAGCTACACACAGCGGGCTCAAGTTGGTGAAATTGCGGAACCATCGACATCATCTGCTCCTGTTCCTGTTGAGGATGAAGAGGATGCAATGTCAGAAGTATCAGCATTGGACTTTGAAGGGTTTATGGCCGAAGTGGGTGACTTTGATGTTCCTGGGGAAGGTGCTCAAGAGGAGTCTGTGGAGGGAAGTGTTGGTGCGGTGGGAGGCGCGGTGGGGAGTGCGGTGCTGTAAGTGTTGCCGTGCCTTGGAACCCCTGTTATTTAAGGTCATCAGGCCTGTTGTCTACAGTTGTTAAGGTGACTACCCATATTTTGTTATTGTAGCTATAGCTTTAGTACAATGTCTGAAACATATGACCTTTATTATGTCTCTAAGGGCCAAAAAATGTCCAGGTATGAGGGGTTACCGCCCATATGCAATTATTCCCATTAGATTATGTATTCCTAGTACGCGAATTCCCAGTGCGCGAGCTTATGCACCACCCAATCTCTCGCGCACTGTGCGAGCCCACTGTATATACATATCTATATATATATATATATATATATATATATATATATATATATTACACTTACAAGCACTTCCCTACATACAATCTCTACCAGACAGCCTAAGCCACTTGGTAGAGATACATTGGCAGTATCGTCTCGACTTCGGTCGGGATAGGCCTGTCTTGCAGTGGATACTCAAACGGTTGATTTTATATATATATATATATATATATATATATATATATATATATATATATATATATATATATATATATATATATATACGTATATATACAGTATATATCTCCACTCTGACCGAAGGGTCGGAGGATCGAATCCTACCAAGGTCATTGATAGACATCAGGAAGGGCATCCGGTCATAAAACGATACACGCTCCAATCCAAAGTCCTCTATCCAGGGGCAATGCCTTAGCCCTTTGGGGATACCTGGCGTAAAGCCAAATATATATATATATATATATATATATATATATATATATATATATATATATATATATATATATATATATATATATATAAGTGCTTATAGTGCTTGCCCGTATGGATAAGTGGGACTAGCTACTACCGGTACCCTTTTCATCACAAAATTTTTACATATACATTATCTTTGCTTCCATACCTTTATTCGTCCACAATGACCAATTCTGACCAAAAAATAAAATTGTGTGTGTGTGTGTGTGTGTGTGTGTGTGTGTGTGTGTGTGTGTGTGTGTGTGTGTGTGTGTGTGTGTGTGTGTGTGTGTGTGTGTGTGTGTGTGTGTGTGTGTGTGTGTGTGTGTGTATCTATCTCTATCTCTCTATATATACTATCTATCTATAGCCCGACCCCCTAATCCCGCAAAGGGTGACTGCAGACAAAACGCCTCCAAGTCGCTCTGTCACCCACCATTTGATTACCCTCCCCCCAACTCACTCCCCCTTCCCTCATATACATCTCAATTCAATCCCTCCACCTCATCCTCGGTCTTCCCCTCCCTCTCCCTCCCTCCATTTCACCTAAATACACCCTCTTAGTCTTACATTCTCCATTCTCCCCACATGTCCAAACGAGCTCAGTGTATTTCTCCTAATCTTCTAAACCACATCCACATCCACCCCACAACGTTCCTTCACTTCTTCATTCGTCAACCTGTCCCTCCATATCACTCCACATGCTCCTCTCAGATAACTCATTTCCACTGCTCTCAGTCTTGACTTGTTCCCCTCTAGCAAGGTCCATGCCTCACTTGCATACGTCAGGGTAGCGATCACAATACTGTCATGAAGTGACTTCTTAACTTCCATACTCACCTCCCTATTTCTCATCACTGCTTACAATGAACCAACAACCTGCCTTCCCTGCTGTACTCTTTCAAGCAGTTCATCCCTCAAAGTTCCATCACACTACCCAAGTATTTGAATGCACTCACGTTCTCCATATCCTCATCATCCAACCTCACTGTGCATTCTGTGACTTCATTCCTCTCAAACACCATAACGTTACTCTTGTTTACATTAACTTTCAGATTCCTCTTCCTACACACTGTCCCAAATTCATTCACCAAACCTTGCGACTCCTATTCATCTTCACTCAACAATACTGTTTCATCAGCAAACAGCAACACTGGAATCTTCCACATCTCACCCTCATTCATTACAGCCACCCCTACATCCACTGCCCTACCTTGCACCTCCTTTACAACCCCATCCATGTATATATAAACAGCCATGGAGACATCACATAACCCTGTTTCAGCCCCACATTGAGATCAGAGAACTTACTCAGCTGACCATCCACTCGCACCGTAACCCTAGCTTCTTCATACATACTCTTCACTGCACTCAACAATTTCCCCTTATATTCTTAATACTTGCCACATACTTTGCCTATCAATTCTGTCATAAGCTTTCTCCAAGTCCATGAAGGCAGCATACAGTTTTTTTCCTTTCTCTAGATACTTCTCTACTACACATCTTAGAACAAATATCTGATCTACACACCCTTTTCCCTTCCTAAATCTCCCCTTGTTCTTCTCCAACTAGCACCTCTATTATATGCCTAACCCTGTCAGTAAGCATTCCACCATATATTTTTCCAGTCACACTAAGAAGGCAAATAACCTTATGGTTGCCACATACTTCTCTCTCCCCTTTTCCTTTGTATAAAGGAACAATTATACCTGATTTCCAGTCCTCTGGAACCGTTCCCTCTTCTCAAGCCAATCTACACAACTTCCATATCCACTCCACTACAATCTCACCCCCATACTTCAGCATTTCACCACACACTCCATCAATTCCTGGGGCCTTTCCTATCTTGATCTTCTTCATTGCTTCTACTACTTCCGTCCTACTGATCTCTTCCTCCCTCCTCTCATCTCTTCTTCTCCCAGCCATTCCCCCAATCACTTATACTCACACTGCTTTCACTCTGTACATTCAACAAACCATCAAAGTGCTTCTACCATCTCCTCAATTTCTCTCTCTTCTCCACGAACAATCTATTATTCCTATCTTTCACTCCCCTACTATTTCCCCTTTCACACTGCCTTACTTTCTTTACCTCCTTCCAAAACAATTTCTTACTCTCCCTCCATTTCACACTCAGATTCCTCCCAAACTCTTCATCCACTTTCTTCTTACTCTCCTTCACCAATCTCTTCACCTCCCTTCTCCTGCTCACATATACCTCTCTCTTCTCTCTCTCATCTTCTCCCCTACCTCTACTCGCTAGCCATTCACTATATGCCTTCTTCTTTTGTTCCACAGCTCGTTTCACCTCATCATTCCACCACGCTGTCCCTTGCACACCCCTGCATCTCCTCATTCCACAAACCACTTCACACGCTGCGCCTATCTCTTCTGTGAACATCTTACATACGTCTTCAACCCCTTCCATCTGCTCTAACTCATACCTTCCCAATCTTTCTTCCACTGTGCTCTTATACTCTGCCATTTCCTCACTATCTTGCAACATCACTCTTCTTACAGGAGCTGTATTCTCCTGTCTTCCCCTTCGTCTCTTCACCCATTTTCTTTGCAGCCTTACCTTGGCCATCACTAAGTGATGGTCAGAGATTCCATTCCCCCACCCTCTCCACACTCTTGCATCCAACACTTTGTCTTCTCATTCGCTCATCCACACACACGTAGTCTATTATTGCCTTTCGTTCAACGAGATCACCATCCATCCTCCTCATGACTCTGTCTGTATACTTGTGGATCATCTTATGCCGAAAGTAGGTGTTGGCTATTGCGAACCCCTTACCAGCACAGATGTCAACCAAAGCACTACCATTCCCATCTACTTCAGCTGGCACACCCCACTGACCAACCACTCCATCCACTCATACGTTCCCAACTTTGCCATTCATATCTCCAATCAAAAACACTCACTCCTCTAAAAGTTGTCCATACATGCTTCTACACTTGTCCAAAACTCATCTTTCTCTCTTGCCACTCGGTCTTCTGTCGGCGCATACGCACATACAATCGCCCACACTTGTAAACCTACTTTCATCCTCACCCATACAATCCTTGCACCCTCTGTTCCATACTCTTTTATATTCTCCTTCCACTTCTTCCTTATCATCAGACATACTCCCTCACTTGCCCTCTCATTCTCATTGGCTCCCGCACATATTCCTAAACCATACTCATTCTCTCACCCTTTCACCTTTTCATTTAGTTTGTCAATCCACATATATCCACTCTTGCATCCTCAGTCACCTGAACAATCTCTCTCTCTTTCACTTCATCATTCACTCATCTCACATTCCATGTCCCCAACCTTTAGAATGTCCTTTGTCTGTTCCTTAGTCATCAACGTATGGTCTGCCCTGGTCCGTGGCACTTTATTCGCTTGTTTAGTTAGTTCTTTTTACGGGGTGGGGCACTAACCCACCACCAAACCTTATAGTTGCCTCATACTACAAGCAGGGATAATGGGGGAGTATTCTTGAAACCCCCGACCCCCGAGGGGTATATATATAGAGTATATATATACACTGTATATATCATCGTCATTATCATCTTCAGCCGTTTGAGTATCCACTACAGGACCGGCCTATTCCGACTGAAGTCGGGACGATACAGCCAATGTATCTCTACCAAGTGGCTTAGGTAGTCTGTTAGAGATTGTATGTAGGGAGAGAAGTGCTTGTAAGTGTAATTGTAGTGTTGGAGTTACTTTGGATGTGTGTGTAGTCTGTCAAACAAGTGTAATCGCCCACGCAAGCCGACAGGGTGCAAGCATACTTTATAGTAAGCGACACTGGTTCAACCACGCACCCCTTGTGTCTACCAACGCAGTACGTGTCCGGGTGAACACTCCCAAAGTTTATTACCCTGGCGGGGCGCGAACCGTGGTTCACCCGTGTATGAAACGCACACTCTACCACAATACCACAGAGGCTCCAAACTATATATATATATATATATATATATATATATATATATATATATATATATACTGTTTATTAGTGCTTGCCCATAAGGATAAGTGGGACTAACTACTACTCTTTTCATCCCAAATTGTTTGCATATACCATTATCTTTGTTTCCATACCTTTATTCGTCCACAATGACCAATTTTGACCAAAAAGAAATATATATATATATATATATATATATATATATATATATATATATATATATATATATATATTGTTACGGAACAGAGAAAGATAATGTACACTTTAAGTGAGAATACTAAAAATCACTACTGTCCCGTAAAGTTCCAGGTTCAAAACAAAAGAGTTAGGTAAAATTACAAGTTAAAGTTTAATGCTCAAACTAACAACAAAACATTCAGGACTCATAAGGATAATGTAATGGCAAAAAACAGGTTAAATATATGGTTAACTGCAATAGCCTCTATTAACACGAAATTTGCATGAGTAAATTTATCTAAGTGAGCCCTGATAAAATGAGAAAACACTGGATAATGCTCAGTTAACGCAAGATATGTTATTACAGATACAAAATATTATTACCGGTACCACTGGCTGACAATATGAATCACAAAAACTTTACTAGGCCTACGAATCAACACCTTATGCTATACAGTACAAGAAGAAAATGTAATAACACTTATACTCAAATTACACAGCTGCTAGATGGTTGGAGACTTCCTGAGCACTCATAATAATAACAACTGTACAGGGGAGGACAGAGATGTGAGCAAAATGAGGAGTAGATCTAAGTGGCAATTAATGTAGAGACTGAGCTCGTTATATAGGGGCCGGCAGAGCTTGATACAACTTGTAAGAAGGACGCGCAAATGAAGCCAGAGGGGACAAAGAGTTGACACTCCTGCTCTGAACAACAGAAAGAACGACTTACTCTACTATAAGGGAGGAGGGGGGGAGTGAGGTAGAACACGCTCGTGATCAAACATGCAGCATACTGTACGTTAGAATTACACAAAGGATGATGAAATCATAGGCTATGTAACACCTCCCCACAAAGAAAAAGAAATTTACAAAGGAAATTTCTTATTACTCTAAAACAATCTGTCTAAAGTCTAGATAAGCAATCTGCAATAACATTTTCTTTCCCCTTGATATGTTGTATGTCTAATGAATACTCCTGAAGAAGTAGACTCCATCTTGTCAATCTCTGATTTTTATCTTTAAACTTACTAAGGAATTTCAGTGGGTTATGATCGGTATAAATGACTATGGGGTCAAAACCAGAACACAAATAAAATGAAAAATGCTGTAAACCCAAAATCAAGGCCAAAAGCTCTTTCTCAATAGTTGAGTAGTTCTTTTGAGGTGGAGTGAACTTCTTACTGTAATAAGATACAGGGTGTTCAATACCCTGATCATCCTCTTGCAGCAAAACAGCCCCAGCTCCTGTATCACTTGCGTCAACAGCCATCTTAAAAGGCTTAGCAAAATTTGGAGTAGCGAGCACTGGCTGACTTAATAGGATAGCTTTAAGTTTACTGAAAGAGGATTCACAGTTATCGGTCCAGACAAATTTAACTCCCTTTTTCAGTAGGTCTGTAAGTGGTTATATAAGAATTGAAAAGTTAAGAACAAATCTCCGGTAATAACCTACCATTCCCAAAAATCTTTGTAGCTCTTTCCTACTATTAGGTCTGGGAAGATCACTTATAACCTGAACCTTAGCTCCTGGTGGTACAACGTGTCCATCACCAATTACGTACCCAAGGTACTGAACTTTAGCTTGACCAAACTCACACTTTGACAAATTAGCTACAAGATTAGCATGAACCAAACGCTCAAGAAATTTACTGACATGGCATAGGTGATCTTTCCAGTTGTCACTGAATATTAATACATCATCAATATAAACAACACACCCTGCCAAACCCTCTGTTACAACATTCATGAGCTTCTGAAATGTGGCTGGTGCATTCTTCATACCATATGGCATTACAGAACATGCAAAAGTCTTTCCTAGTGTTACAAAACATGAGATCTCCCTAGCACGTTCAGTCATAGGTACTTGCCAGTATCCCTTTAACAAATCAAACTTACTTATGTAACTAGCCTTCCGATCTTGTCTATGCAATCTTCCACGCGAGGGAGAGGGTATGTGTCTGTTTTGGTTATCTGATTAACACGTCTGTAGTCAATGCAAAGCCGCTGTGACCCACCTGGCTTAGGGACTAGAGTGACAGGAGAACTCCACTCGCTCTGACAGGGCTCAATCATCTTGTGGTCCAACAGGTAGCCAAGCTCCTTCTCGATGAGAGGAACTTTCACTGGGTTCACACGGTAAGGAGGCAATTTAATTGGCTTTGCGTCTCAAAATCGACATCATGCATCAACACAGTGGTTCTTCCTGGAGTAGCACTGAACACTTGCGGGTACTCCTGCAGTAATGCCGAAAACTCCTGCCTTTCCTCGGGAGCTAGATGAGAGAGCTTAGTCTGGAGATCATTCATGATATCAGGATTCTTCCCCAAACTATCACTCAGGCTCATGCTGCATGGGAGAGCTTCACTTGCAGACTCGGGTGGAACAGCTACAGTGCAGACTGGATTATTTTCGTCCCGCCTGTGATATAACTTTATCATATTGATGTGACAAAGTTGCTTGTTCTTTCTACGATCTGGTGTGGCGATGACATAGTTGACATCACTGAGTTTCTTCTCCACGAAATAAGGACCACTAAACTTGGCTTGAAGAGGTTGCCCATGCACCGGTAGCAGAATCAAAACCTGATCTCCTGGCTGAAAGTGGCGTAACCTGGACTTCTTATCATACCAAGTCTTCATCTTCTCCTGAGCAGCTCCTAAATTCTCTCTCGCCAGCTGTAAAGTAGTGGACAGCCGTTCTTTGAACTTCATCACATACTCCAGCAGGTTGACGTCATCTTCCTCCGACAGCCAGCATTCCTTGAGTAGCTTAAGGGGTCCTCTTACTTCATGGCCAAACAGTAGTTCAAAAGGTGAGAAGCCCAGTGATTCATTTGGAGATTCTCTTGCGGCAAATACAATGAATGGAAGACCTTTATCCCAGTCTTTCTGATGTTCCAAACAGTATTTCTTGAGCATCGATTTGAGTGTTTGATGATATCTCTCCAACGCTCCTTGGGTCTGGGGATGGTAAGCTGAAGATGTGATCTGGGAGATGCCCAACTCTTTCAGAGACTGCTTGAAAACATTTGACATGAAATTACTTCCCCGGTCTGACTGTACCTCATTGGGCAGACCAAACTTTGTGAAGAACCCTAGCATTTCCTTAACCACGTTCTTTGCTGAGATATTTCTAAGTGGAATGGCTTCAGGATAACGAGTAGCCATATCAATCAGAGTCAACACATAAGAAAATCCTGAAGAAGTCTTAGGAAGAGGGCCCACAATATCCACCAACACACGGGTGAATGGCGCCTCAAAAGGAGGAATGGGAACTAGAGGTGCAACCTTTTCGGTCTGATTACACTTCCCCACAACTTGACAGGTGTGACAAGACTTACAATACCAGGAAACATCCCTGAAGATACCTGGCCAGTAGAAGTGTTTCAAAATGCGTGCCACAGTCTTCCTCACTCGAAGGTGTCCTGCCAAACTGGAATCATGAGCCACTCTAATGATATCCTGCCTACAAACACGAGGGATGACAACTTGATGTACAACCTCCCATTCACAGTCGGCTGATGCTGTTGGGGGTCTCCACTTCCTCATAAGTACTCCTGACTTTATATAATAACAAGTAGAGGCACCAGCTGACTCTTCCTCACTGCAAGCAGAGTTAGCTAGACCTTTCAACTCAGGGTCAGCAACCTGCAACTCAACCAACTCTTGACGAGACAAATTATCAACACTACGGGGTACTGACTTATCTGGTGAGTGGTCCAAATTAGCAAGAAAAGTGTCAGCTAGGATAACATCATCATCATCATTATCTTCTAAGTCACTAGTAACTTTAGACTTAGCCCTAGTGACAGCACATGCAGAGAACACATCAGGGACACCACAATTCTGGGTCGCAGCCACTGGCTCACTAGACAACTGAGGAGCTGGATACACTTGACTTCCACCAATATCATTTCCAGGTAAGAAAGTTACACCTGACATTGGGAGTGTCTCAACCAACCCAATCATAACAGAACCATTAACAAAACCAGACTCTAAATTCACTCTGCACAGAGGGACAGAGAAGTAATTATTCCCTACACCTTGTAAGATTACAGTTTCATCAGAGGAATTAACATTAGAGCCTAGAACACTGGTCAGCATAAGGGATTGGCAAGCACCTGTATCACGATATATTTTAACTGATTTCCTGTCATTACTGTCCAGAGGACTGACAAAACCATCAGACAGGAAATTAGGACATGAAATCTTGAGAGTGTCACCCACGTTACTGCTCAAAAGAGGAGCTTCATCATGAGAATTTAATTTACCCCTCAAAGCAGGTTCAGTTAACTCAGTTAAAGAATTCTGGGAACTCTCAAGGGTGGACACTAGACCAATTGACTGAATATTTAAAGACTCCTTTTTGTTCACATCACGCTGTCTCCTGAAACATTTCTCCGTAGTATGACCAAGCTTACTACAATAAGTACATTTACTTTTCTGAAATCTAGAGGTGGAGCTGGTATTTACTTCCTGAGAAACATCATCTTTATTCTCTTTCCTGTTACCTGTACTCTGAGTAGAGGCAACGTTCTTACTCTCAGCTTTCCTTTTTTCTCTAGAATATCTCTTGTGAGTGAGAACATATTAATCAGCTAAAACTGCAGCATCAGACAAATTATCTATTCTTTTCTCATCAAGATATAGGCTTACATCTTTATTAATACACCTTTTGAAGTCCTCCAGCAAAATCATCTGCTTAAATTTACCAAAATCAGAATCCACATTCTTAGAATTTAACCACTGCTCTAACAGATCTTCTTTGATTTTTGCATACTCAACATGGGATTGCTTATCTTGCTTATAAGTTGTCCTAAATTTTACTCTATAGGCTTCAGGAACAAGCTCATAGGCCTTAAGAATCAAGCTCTTAACTACATCATAATTATCAGATTGATCCTGAGGCAAAGATGCATAAGTTATTTGAGCTTTACCGGTGAGAACAGTTTGAAGGAGTACTGGCCAATACTTTTTGGGTCAATTAAAACCTGTAGCTACCCTCTCAAACAACTGAAAATACTTTGTTAAATCAGATTCATTAAAAGGAGGGACAAGTTTAACAATTTTAGCCACATCAAAATCATCAGAGCTAGATGATCCAGTTCCACCTTGTTTCATGCGATACTCATGGTCTGCCTGAATCCTAACAAGTTCAATTTGTGCCTGAGCCTCCTGAATATGAGCATTTGCCTGAAATTCAGCCTCCTTAGCACGAGCCTTCTGCAGGGCTAGCTGTAACTTAGCTAATTCAATCTGCGTTTGCTCATTTGGAGGAGTTACATTAAACAAGCTTTCATTAATCATGTCAACAATTTGATCTTTAGAATGATGAGAGCGAACAGCAATTCCCAATTGTTGAGCAACAAGCTTAAGTTCATTCTTTGTTCTGTTTTCTACATCACACACTGTTTGCACATCTGACAAAAAAATCTTTGGCTTCATCAAGCTTAGTAATAGTAGACATCATGAATAAATCACAGTCACAAAATATCAAGCAATATCCTTATGATAATATCCTAAATATCCTGATAAGAGGTCGCCAAATTTATGTTACGGAACAGAGAAAGATAATGTACACTTTAAGTGAGAATACTAAAAATCACTACTGTCCCGTAAAGTTCCAGGTTCAAAACAAAAGAGTTAGGTAAAATTACAAGTTAAAGTTTAATGCTCAAACTAACAACAAAACATTCAGGACTCATAAGGATAATTTAATGGCAAAAAACAGGTTAAATATACGGTTAACTGCAATAGCCTCTAATAACACGAAATTTGCATGAGTAAATTTATCTAAGACAGCCCTGATAAAATGAGAAAACACTGGATAATGCTCAGTTAACGCAAGATATATTATTACAGATACAAAATATTATTACCACTGGCTGACAATATGAATCACAAAAACTTTACTAGGCCTACGAATCAACACCTTATGCTATACAGTACAAGAACAAAATGTAATAACACTTATACTCAAATTACACAGCTGCTAGATGGTTGGAGACTTCCTGAGCACTCACAATAATAACAACTGTACAGGGAAGGACAGAGATGTGAGCAAAATGAGGAGTAGATCTAATTGGCAATTAATGTAGAGACTGAGCTCATTATATAGGGGCCGGCAGAGCTTGATACAACTTGTAAGAAGGACGCGCAAATGAAGCCAGAGGGGACAAAGAGTTGACACTCCTGCTCTGAACAACAGAAAGAACGACTTACTCTACTATAAGGGAGGAGGGGGGGAGTGAGGTAGAACACACTCGTCATCAAACATGCAGCATACTGTATGTTAGAATTACACAAAGGATGATGAAATCATAGGCTATGTAACAATATATATATATATATATATATATATATATATATATATATATATATATATATATATATATATATATACATATATATATATATATATATATATATATATATATATATATATATATATATATAGATAGATGGATAGATATAGATATATAGATTATATATATATATATATATATATATATATATATCCATATATACATATATATATATATATATATATATATATATATATATATATATATATAAATATAAATATATATCTATATATATATATATATATATATATATATATATATATAAGATAATCCTTTTATGACCCGGACACACAAGTCTCGGACACCCCAGGTCCTGGACATTTTGGGCTTGGGTCCAGAATTGTCCAGAAAACGTCAAAATGCAAAAAAGAAAAAACTATATGTTTTCATCCCTACTCTTAATTTTTTTGACACGCGGTGATGAACAGCTGAGTTTTGGTGCGTAGTTCCTGGGACATACCTTAGAGCACCATGCATCCTCCCCTGTTCCCGCTTACCTACCGTCATGATTGCACGCTTGTCACTATGGCTGCATACATGCTCGCATTTGTGGTGGTCAGTGAATAAACTGTAATAACTCACCACCAGACTACATGGGAATTTGCAGTGTTGTGCAGTGTTAAGAAACTGGAATTCAAAGTGCAAAGGATTAATTGCAAAGTGCAATACTGGCGTGTTGCAACTGGCGTGGTGCAAATAAAAACAGAATGTGCAGTGTTAAACAGTTATAATTCACAGAAGAAAGGATTAAATGCAGCGCAACACTGGGTTACTGTATATGCTTCAAGTGCACCTTCACCACTGTCAGAGCCATAGAGGAGACCAGTTAATCTTTGCGACAGCCACGGACGTATTGTACGTACCCTGTACGCGGCTACATATTTTCCATACTCACTTCTAATTTCTCATTCTCTGGTTCCTTATTTGTGTGACTTGGGTCTTAAATAGGTGCTGTGCATGTCCGGTTGGGCGTTATTTACTGTAGGTGGCTTTCAAAGTTAGGTTGGTTTGGGGTCTATAAGTACCTGTCCAGGGGTATTTTTCCCAAGTCCCAGACAAAACCAATAAGGACATTCCTGTTGCTCTATTGCGTCGGATCTTGGAGGAATGACTGTATATATATATATATATATATATATATATATATATATATATATATATATATACAAGGCGACTAAAAGGGTTGGCGGAGGGTTAGTGCCCCTTCCCGGAAAACAACCAACTAAAAAGACAAACAAGAAGCCTCGGACAAGGACTGACCAAAAGATGACGACCAAGGACCCGACAAAGGACATGGTAATCGGAACATGGAATGTAAGAGGTGCGAATGATGAGGTGAAAGAGAGAGAGATTGTCCAGGTGCTTGAGGGTGCGAAAGTTGATGTATGTGGCATAACTGAAACAAAATGGAGAGGTGAGAGTGTGAGAGAATGGGAGTATGGATGGGGTATATGTGCAGGAGTAGGTGAGAATGAGAGGGAAAAAGGAGTGTGTATAGTTGTGAGTAAAATATGGAAGAAGAACATAAGAGATTATGGATCAGTTGGGTCAAGGATTGTGTGGGTAAGATTAAAAGTTGGAATACAAATGTGGGCAATTGTGTGCGTGTATGCGCCAACGCAAGATCGTGCAAGCAGAGTGAGAGAAGAGTTCTGGACAAATGTGGAAGTGTGCATGGAAAAGTTTGGAAGGATTGAAAGAGTGTTTTTGATCAGTGATATGAATGGTAAAGTAGGGAATGTGAAGGTGGACGGAATAGTTGGTGAGTGGGGTGTGCTTGCTGAGATAGATGAGAATGGCAGTGCGTTAGTGGACATTTGTGCTGGGAGGGGGTTGGTGATAGCCAATACCCTCTTCAAGCACAAAATGATCTACAAGTATACATAGCGAGAGATGAGGAGGGTGGGTGGTGAACTGAATGAAAGGAAGGCAATGATTGATTATGTGTGTGTGGATGAGAGGATGCGAAGATGTGTAATGGATGCAAGAGCTTATAGAGGCTGGGAGAGTGGACTTTCTGACCACTACTTGGTGGTGGTCAGAATCAAGATACAAATAAGATAGAGTAATAGAAGAAGGGAAGGACGAGAAAGAGGAGTATTTGCAAGGAGAGTGGAAAGGTTACAAGAGGATGAGAAAAAGGCAGCGTATAAGAGAGAAGTGGAGGAACGATTGGACAAATATGAACTGGAGCAGATGGGAGACGTGGAAGGTGTGTGCAGGATATTCACAGAAGAAATATGTGCAGCATGTGATGTGGTGTGTGGGATGAAGAGAAGACGGAGGGGGGTGCAAGGAACAGCGTGATGGAATGAAGAGGTGAAACAGGCTGTGGCACAAAAGAAGAAAGCATACAATGATTGGATGAGAAATATGGACGTGGAAGAAGTTGAGAGGCTGAGGAGAGAGTTGTATGTAGAAAGAAAGAGGTAAAAAGATTAGTAAGAGAGAGTAAAAAGAGAGTGGATGAGGAATTTGGAAGGAATTTGAGTGTAAAGTGGAGGGACTGAAAGAAAATGTTCTGGAAACAGGTGGAGAGAGTAAGACAGGGTGGAAGTGAAGTTAGCAGGGGAGCGAAAGATAAAAATGGTAGATTACTAGTGAAGAAGGGAGAAAAAGTGAGCAGATGGAGAGAACACTTTAAGGAATTGTTGAACATAGAGGATGGAAGTGATGCAAGCATAAGTAGCTGGGAAATGGCTGGGAGAAGGAGGGAGGTGAGAAGACAGGAAGAAATCGGTAGGATACAAGTTGTGGAAGCAATGAAGAAAGTTAAATTGGGGAAAGCCCCAGAAATTGATGGAGTGTGTGGTGAAATGTCGAAGCATGGGGGAGGGATAGTAGGAGAATGGATGTGGAAGATGTGCAGATTGGACTGACAGGAATGTAGAGTTCCGGAGGATTGGAAGTCAGGTATAATTATTCCCTTGTACAAAGGAAAAGGGGAAAAAGAAGTGTGTGGTAATTAGAGGGACATTTGTCTTCTTAGTATAATAGGAAAAGTGTATGCTAGGATATTTATTGACAGAGTTAAGGAAATAATAGAGGAATTAGTTGGAGAAGAACAGGGAGGCTTTAGGAAGGGAAGAGGTTGTGTAGATCAGATATTCATTCTTAGATCTTTAGTGGAAAAGTTTCTAGAGAAGGGAAAGAAGTTGTATGCAGCTTTCATGGATTTGGAGAAAGTATATGACAGGGTGGATAGATAAGGATGGTGGAAAGTATTAAGAATATATGGAGTAGATGGGAAGTTGTTGAATGCTGGTTAGAGTATGTATGATGGTGCTAAAGCTGCAGTGCCTGTGGAAGGTGAACTGAGTGAATTTTTCTCTCTGAAGGTTGGGTTGAAACAGGGATGTGTCATGTCTCCATGGTTGCTCAATCTGTACATGGATGGGGTAATAAAAGAGATACAAGGTAGGGTAGTGGATGTTGGAGTGGCCCTGGTGAGAGAGGGTAGTGTTTGGAAACTCCCTGTACTGTTGTTTGCAGATGATACTGTGTCGTTGAGTGAAGACGAAGGGGAGCTGCAAGGCTTGGTGGATGAGTTTGAGAGAGTGTGTAAGAAACGGAATCTAAAGGTGAATGTAGGGAAGAGTAAAGTGATGATCTTTGAGAGAGGTGAAGTCAGTGAATGTACAGCGAGGTTGGATGGTGAGGAATTGGAACATGTGAGTACGTTTAAGTACTTGGGCAGTATGATGAGTAAGGATGGAGGTTTGGAGGGTGAAGTACTTGAAAGGGTACAGCAAGGAAGAAAGGTTGCTGGTTCCTTGAGAGCAGTGATAAGAAACAGGAAAGTGAGCATGGAAGTGAAAAAGTTACTACATGACAGTATTGTGATACCAACTCTAACGTATGGAAGTGAAGCTTGGACGTTGTTGGAAGGGCAAAAGTCAAGAGTGAGAGCAATGGAAATTAGTTATTTAAGAGAAGCCTGTGGAGTCACATGGAGAGACAGGCTGACAAATGAGGATATAAAGGAGCTTTGTGGTGTGGATGTGGATGTGATAGGAAGCGTTAGGAGGAATACACTGAGGTGGTTTGGCCATGTGGAGAGGATGGAGGGTGAAAGAATGACGAAGAGAGTGTATGTGAGTGAGGTGAAGGGGGGGAGAGTGAGGGGGAGGCCGAGGATGAGATGGAGGGATGGGGTGGAGAGGTATATGAGAGAGGGGAGTGTGAGTTGGGAGCAGGGCACTGAAATGGCGGGGGACAGGGCGACGTGGAGGTGATATGTTTGTGGTCACCCCGAACGGGATTGAGGCGTCTGGCAATAGATAGATAGATAGAGATAGATATATAGATAGACACAGAGAGAGAGAGAGAGAGAGAGAGAGAGAGAGAGAGAGAGAGATAACAGTGGCTTTGTTTTCGAGTCAACACAAAATATACATATATGTTATATCGTTACGATTATGTCCTGGGGAAACGTCTCCTGTCAAAGTCGAGAGGGAATGAAAGCATTAAAACCTCTGTCCGAACCCAGAAAACTTCCATTATTTCCTGACAATACTAACTCTGTGGACATCTATGTGTTTATTATAATAAAATGCTAGCATCATTTTGTCATCTATCCTTACTAAATTAACTCAAACACACCGTCCAAGTCATACATTGCAGACTTACACTTGATTCCCAACCTATCACCAAACCTTGATTTGCCCCCAGTCCCCCGCCTCTCCCTCCTTCACACTCACAGTTACCAGACACATGAGGTTTGACTGTCGCTTCACATTCACCTGTCTCACACCAGTGCTTCGAAAGGTGGGTAATGCGAAACTTTCCCTGACTGTACATGACTGTGTAATTTAAAAAGTTATGATACGCAGAGGGTTGGCTAATAAGTCTAAAAAATAAAACAGAAGGGATAATGTAGAGGAACGGTGGTTATAATATGAACGCGAATAAAGAGAATGAAGTATACTTATCCACCCTAAACTCAGACAAGGCTTCTATAATTGGGGACTACTTGCAAAATGCAGGATTAAGAATAGCTTCTTCGTCAGAGGTAACGATCAGTCAACTAATAAAAGGTAAAGGTGAGAGTAACGGTAATGAGAACAGTGCATTTAGAGTATACCTTGTACTGGTTGCTCAAAAATACGAGTATATGTAGGTGAGACCGGGAGAGGTCTTACGAAAATACTAACAAAACATATGGCAGATGTGCGTAGACATAACGCCTCAAATTCAATAGTCGTGCATATAGATCATTGTCGATATCCGCCAAAATGGCAGAAATCTAAGATCTTAAAGAAAGGGTTAGACAAGAAGATGAGAAAAACTTTAGTGGCAGCACATACATGTGTACAAAAGAAGTCACTAATTACTGAGATGGCTTTATGTATTGGTGAATCACTGTGGTAGGTGCGGTAGGTGAATGGTTCGTTAGGTGGATGAGGGAGCAGTTTAGACGAAGGGAGGAGCGGGGACAGATCAAGATAAAAGCGCCAGGTCAGGCCAACACAACAGAGAACAGCCAATCAGCTGTAAACACGACAAGGTCCCAGGAACGTCCATCTCTATCTATTGCCAGACCCCTTAATCCTGTACGGGATGGCCACAAACAGATTGCCTGCATGTCGCCCGGTACCCTGCCATTTCACTGTCTTCCCCCCAGCTCACACCCCAGTTTCTCATATACCTCTCCACTCCATCCCTCCATCTCATCCTCGGCCTCCCTTTCGCTCTCCCCCTCGTGCACCTCACTCACATACACTCTTCTTGTTAGTCTCTCGCTCTCCATCCTCTCCACATGGTTAAACCACCTAAATTTATTTCTCCTAACGCTTTCCATCACATCCACATCCACACCTTAGTGCTCCTTTACTTCCTCATTTGTCAGTCTGTCTCTCCATGTGACTCCAGATGCTCCTCTCAGATTACTCATTTCTACTGATCTCGCTCTTGACTTGTATCCTTCCAACAAGGTCCAAGCTTCACTTCCATACGTTACAGTTGGTATCACAATACAGCCATGCAGCAACTTTTCTACATCCTCCATTGTAGAAGGAGGCTGTAGCACGGGCCGAACAGGGTGGTAATCCCGAGGGGAATGGGAATGGTGGTAATAGGGAGAGCTGGAGTTCCTATTTCACTAGCTATCTAACCATCCCCTTTGCTGACCTTTTCAATGTGACAGTAACATGCAGAGTAGACCAGCATACTCTCCTGAACATTTCCTTTAACTATCTTATGCACTACACCACATGCACTTTATATTTCACACAACGTATCCCACTACATTACAGGGGTTGGCACCAGCAAGGGCATGCGGCCAGAAAACTTTGCCCCCGCTACCTAGTGGCGGACTTCTTGGGGGAGGCGTGACAGGGGTTCTGCCGGCATAGATCATGAGTCCAGGGCGAGATGGGGTTCGAGCCTGTGCTAGGGGGTACAGGGCATTGTGGTTCTCAGGCTGCCGCTTCCGCCCAACAGAGAGGGACCCGAACCTGGGAGTAGCGCCCCAGGAGGCCGCCCTATCTGTGCGTGTATAATGGCGGGATAGTTGCAGTGCCAAGGCACGCTTGGAGGGTGTCCCTGCAGCTGCCCTGGCAGGGTGTCCCGAGGCCACTACCACAGCCACTGGTAAACTGGTTGGCTAAGGGTCCCAGATCCATTGCCTGGACCTGGGACTGCGCAGTGAGTGGGGCCTGTGGTATGTCTGTCCCCCTTTATTAATACTGACTATGACAAAACACAAGAATAAGTTTGAAATCAAGCCTGAGGACAGTAAATCACCCAGGAGGATGAGGGTGGGTTCATGGAATGTGGGAAGTTTGAGGGGAAGAGTAGGGGAAGTAGTTTAGGTATTCAGTAGGAGGTGGGTGGATGTGGCGTGTTTGCAGGAAGTCAGGTACAAGGGTGGATCAGCCAGAAAGATTGCTGGGAAGGACTGATTGACAGGGGGGCACAGACGGATATAGAGGTGTTGGTGTGATGTTTGCAGAGAAATGGGTGGAATATGTTATGAATGTTATGAGAGTAAGCGATAGGATATTGGTAGTGAAAATTCTATTCGGTAGAAAGATAGCTGCAATTATATCGGCATATGCTCCACAGGCAGGATTGGATGAAGCAGAGAAAGATAGATTTTGGGTTGATTTAATACGTGTAATAGGTGGTATGCAGGATGATGAGATTGTGGTTTTGGAAGGGGACTTAAATGGTCATGTAGGTGAAGCAGCACAAGGGTATGAAGGAGTACATGGGGGATGTGAATATGGTATAAGGAATGAGGAAGGGGAAATGATACTCGAGTTTGGGGACGCAACGGACATGACTTTGTGCAAAACATATTTTAGGAAAAGAGAGAGTAGGTTAATTTTGTATGAGTCTGGGGGAAATAGCAGTCAGATAGATTATTTTCTGGTTAGGAGGGCTGATAAGAGGTTAGTGAGGGATGTTAAAGTTATAGAAAGTGAGGAGTGTGTGCAGCAGCACAAACTATTGATTTGTGATATGGTGTTTCAAGAATGACTGATGAAAAAGAGGACTTATGTACCTAGGAGGAGAATATGGAAGCTGAAAAACCAAGTAGTAAGGGATGCCTCCTATAGCGAGATGAGGAGAGTGGTGGCTGAACAGGGAGTTGTAGACAGAGGCGTTAATGAACAGTGCCAAGCCCTCAAGAACAATCTCTTGGGAGTTACTGATGTAACATGCGATTGGACAAAAGGACCACTAAGACATAAAGTAACTTGGTGGTGGGATGAGGGTGTAGAAGCTGCAGTTAAGGAGAAAGGAAGGCTTTTCCGGGAATGGAAGAAGGGTGGTAGCAAGGACGAATACTTGGCTGCCAAGCGTAGGGCTGGAAGAGAGGTATACAGGGCGAAGTCTGAGTCACAGAGACTTTTGCTTGATAACCTAAATCATGGGGAAAGGAAAAATATGATATTTAAGGTGGCAAATCAGATGAAGACGGATAATCGGGATATTATAGGTGAGCAGTCTGTGAAGAATGATGAAGGAAGGGTAGTGGTAAACAGTGAGGATATTAAAGATGCATGGAGAGAGCATTATAGCCGGTTGTTGAATGAGGAGTTTGAATGGGACAGGAAAGGTTCGGAGCCAGCAGATCCAGTGTTTGGCCCTTGGCCTTTGATTGATGCTGCTACTGTGAGTGAGGCAATAGGCAGGATGAAGTTGGGAAAGGCAGCAGGTGTGTCTTGGTTGACTGCCGAAGTGTTGAAGGACTCAGGAGATATAGGGGTGAGGTTAGCCACTGACCTCATAAATATGATTATTTATGAGTGTGTTGTCCCAGATGATTGGCTGAAGAGTGTAAGTGTAAATGTGTATAAAGGGCAGGGTGATGCCCTGGAAAGAGGAAATTATAGAGGTATAAAGCTTTTAGATCAGATAATGAAGGTAATGGAGAGAGTTTTAGAAGGTATTATTAGAGAAAAAGTTAATATTGATGAGTTGCAGTTTGGGTTTATGCCAGGTAGGGGACCAACGATACCATATTCATTGTTTGACAGCTTCAGGAAAAATATATTGGTAGGAGAAGGCATCTGTATTTTGTTTTTGTTAATTTGGAAAAGGCCTTTGACAGAGTCCCTAGAGAGGAGGTGAAGTGGGGAATGAGAAAGCTTGGCTTGGAGGAGTGGCTGGTTAGGGTGGTTGTGGCTATGTACAGTATGTGGGTGCTCGCACCCAGGTAAGAGTGAATGGAGATTTGAGTGATGAGTTTTCCGTGAATGTTGGTGTGCATCAATGGTCAGTTTTGAGTCCCAAGTTGTTTATCATGGTACTTGAAGCCCTCTCACGTGACTTTAGAAACGGACTCCCGTGGGAGATGTTGTATGCTGATGATTTGGTGTTGAATGCAGAGAACGAAGGGGAGGTGGAGGAAAGGTTTAGGAAGTGGAGAGATGGTATGGGGTGCAAGGGCTTATGGGTAAATGCAGATAAAACAAAAGTGATAATATCTAGGGTTGGTGGTGATACCGTCAAAGACGAGGGAGAATGGCCATGTGCAGTTTGCCACAAGGGCATGGGAAGTAATTCCATCTTGTGCAGTGTTTGTGATAAATGGGTGCACAAGAGATGTAGTGGTATCAGAGGTAGACTGCGAGATAATGCTGATTTTATGTGTATGGCGTGTTGGGGAGAGCAGGTGGAGATTGTCAGGCATGAAAGGATTGAACTTGCTGGTGAATCTCTTGAGTGTGTGGAAGAGTTTTGTTATTTGGGAGACATGTTGTGTGCTGGAGGTGGGGCTGGAGCTAGCTCTGTGGCTAGGGTTAGAAGTGGTTGGAAGAAGTTCAAGGAGCTCTTGCCTCTCCTGACATTGAGAGGACTCTCCCTACATGCTAAGGGGTCTTTGTATGCAGCATGTGTTAGGAGTGTAATGCTGTATGGTAGAGAGACCTGGGCAGTAAAGGAAGAGGATATTTGCCGGCTCAGACGTACTGAAACGACAAAGATTAGGTGGATGTGTAGTGCGTCCCTGTGTGCAAGGTCTGGGGAGGCTGGGTTTACGATGGAAGAGTTGAGAGGTAGGATGAGACTGGAGTGTATTGGTGTTGTGATGAGGAGAGGTAGATTGAGATGGTTTGGACATGTGGAGAGGATGGGGGATGATAACTGGGTGAGGAAGGTGAGACGTGTTAATATTTGGGGAGGGGTTATGAGGGGTAGATCGAGAAAGACATGGGACGAGGTCATTAAGTGTGACCTCAGGGTTAAGGGACTGAACAGGGAGGCTGCAATGAATCATGCAGCATGGAGAGCCGCCATTAGGTGACCAAGGCCGACGCATGCAAGCATGTTGGAGTCTTTATAAACGAAACGAAAACGAAACGAACGCTCACATCTTTACTTCTTATCACTGTTTTCAAAGAACCAGCAACCTCTCTTCCTTGTTGTACCCTTCCAAGAACTTCATCCTCCAAACTTCCATCCTTACTCATCACACTACCCAAGTACTTAAATGCAATCACATTTCCCATTTCATCCTCATCCAACCTCATTGTACATTCAGTGACTTCATTTCTCTCGAAGACCATAACTTTGCTTTTTCCTACATTCACCTATATATTCCATACCTTACACATTCCCACACTAATTCACCAAGCCTTGCAGTTCCCCTTCGTCTTCATTATCTGGAAATAACAATCCAAGAAGTTTCCAAATGCTGACCTCTCTCATTAGAGCTGCTCCAACATCCAGTATTCTACCTTGTATCTCTTTTAATTCCATCCATATGTAGATTGAACAACCATGGAGACATGATACATCTCTGTTTCAGTCCAACATTGAGACAAAACAATTCGCCCAGTTCACTATCCACATGCACTGCAGCCTTAGCACCCTCATAATAACTTTTCACGGCATTCAACAACTTCTCACTCAAAAATATTCTAAATATTTTCCACATTCCTTGTCTATTCACTCTGTCATATGTTTTCTCCAAATCCATGAAGACTGCATACAACTTTTATACCTTCTCTTGAAACTTTTCCACTAAAGACCAAAGGATGAGTATCTAATCTACACAACCTTTTCTCTTCCTAAAACCTCCATGTTCCTATCCATCAAATGTCTGTTATTTCCCTAACTCTGTCAATAATTATCCTACCATGTACTTTTCCTATTACACTAAGAAGACAAATGCCACTATGATTACCACACACCTCTTTTTCCCCTTTTCCTTTGTACAGGGGAATAGTTATACCGGACTTCCAGTCCTCCGGGACTCTACCTTCCCCCAAGGCCAGTCTGAACGTTTTCCATATCCATTCTATCACTATCTCTTCCCCATGCTTCATCATTTCACCACGCACTCCATCAATTTCTGGGGCTTTCCCCATTTTGACTTTCTTCAGTGCTTCCACTACTTCCATTCTAAAGATCTTTTCGTCCTTTATCACTACTCTTTTTCTCCCAGCCATTCCCTAGCCACTTATTCTCGCATTACTTTCATTCTTTATGTTTATCAGTTCCATAAATTGTTCTCTCCATCTGCTCAATTCTTCTCCCTTCTGTACTATCAGTTTACCATTTTCATTCACTCCCCTACTTTTAATACCCTCTTTAACTTTCTTTACCTTCTTCTAGAACATTTTCTTGCATTCTATCCACTTACACTCAAATATCTTCTAAATTCCACATCCACTTTCTTCTTACTCTCATACTAATCATTTCACTTCTCTCTCCCTCTCTACATATAACTCTCTTTTCCATCTCTCAACTTCCTCCATGCCTCTGCTTCCCATCCACTCGCTATTTACTTTTTTTCTTTTGGGTCACAGCTTGCCTCACCTCTTCATTCCACCAAGTTGTTCCTTGCACATCCATTCATCTTCTCTTTATCTCACACACCACCTCACATGCTGCACGGATTTCTTCTGTGAATATCTTGCGCAGACCTTCTCTGTTATGTTTTGCCTTTTTTCCATCCTCTTGCAACCTTTCTACCTTGCTTGTATGGACTATTTCCTCCTGACCTTCCCTCTATCTAGTCCTCCAGTGCACTTGACCCTTGACTTTCACCACCACAAAATTGTGGTCAGAAACTTCACTCCCCCATCCTCTGTTTGCTCTTACATCCGTTACAAACCTTCTCAGTCTGTCTCCACACACACAGAATCAATCATTGCCTTCGATTCATTCAGTTCACCACCCACCTTTTTAATCACTATCCACTTATACCTGTGGATCATTTTGTGCCTAAAGAGGGTACTGGCTATCACCAACCCCCTCCCTGCACAAATGTTCACAAGAGCACTGCCAGTCTCATTCACTTCTGCAGGCACACCCCACTCAACAACTCCTCCATCCACCTTCACATTCCCTACTTTTCCATTCATATCTCTAATAAAAAACACTCTCATTTCTCTCAGACTTTTCCATGCACGTATTCACATTTGCTGAGCAGTCTTCCTTCACTCTGCATGCAGGATCTTGCATTAGCGGATGCAGACACACAATTGTCCACGTTTGTATTCCCACTTTTAGTCTTACCCACACAGTCCTTGAACCAACTGATCCATACTCTCTTATATTCTCCTTTCTCTTGCACTATCATTCTCATCTACTCCCTATCATATACCCCATCCATATTCCCATTCTCACACACTCTCACCGCACTCTTTAGTCTCAGTTAATTCACATATGTCCACTTTTGTACCCTCAAACACCTGAACAATCTCTCTCTTTTACCTCATCATTTGCTTCCCTTACATTCCATATTGCAATCCGTACTATGTCCTCTGTCCGGTCCATTGCTGTTACCTGTTGGTCTGTTCTGATCCTAGGCTTCTTGTTTGTATTTTTCATTAGTTGTTTTCGGGGAGAGGCACTAACCCTTCGCCAAACCACTTGCTGACATGTAGGGAACATGCGTTGTTTGGTTATAAGGTTATCACCCCGCGTATTAAATGATTTCCTGCTCTACAGGAAATCATTTGACATCTCACTCAATGTAGAGTTACCCAGCAATAGAGTACCACTACACCGAGTGAGTGAATGATGGGCGTCCCCCAGTGACCAAAACAGACAGCCTTCCCCCCCCCCCCGAATTTAACAACTTACCTATATCCCTGCCTGTTTTGGTTTCTTAACGCTGTTACTCCTCAAATATTGTCTCATATATAATGATTTTGTTTTTAGTGCCTTCGATATTATGCTTATGAATTTTGTTCAAAATTGTTAAAGAATAGGCCAAAAACAGTAATGTTAGTAGGCATGTGCTATTATATAAATTCTTTGTACGATATTGATACGTTATATGTCCACTTTCTTTGCATTACAGTATATATGTTTTTCTTGGTGGGTTTCTGCTATCTATAGAGTACCATGTCTTCGGTAGGTAAAAAATTAAGGCAAGACAGCTTTTTTTTTTTCTATCCTTTCTTACTCCTCCCTGCCTTTTTAGTTTCTTAAGGCCAGCGCTGCTGCTCCTTTCCCTCCCGAATTTTGCCCTTGTGTAATAACAATTGCTTATAATGTTATCGGCAGATACGTACTTCACTATCCAAGAAATGCACACCATAACCGACCATCCACAAATGGCCCTGGGGATTTTCTTGATATTTTCTCTTCTGGGTCTTTGAAAGTCAGGATCACCAAAAATCATGCCCTTAGCAGAAGTGCACGGGGAATAAGTAAGCAGGCTTTCTTATAGGCAATGAAAATTCTAGGTTTTACTGAAGAGTAACCGGGAAATAGGGCGACCTGAGCAAACCAAATCCACATGTGCAGTCTAAAAATCTGGACGAAGGAAAATCAAGGCAATAGTGGATATATAGAGGCAGGGGGGATGGAGAGGATTCTTTAGGTAGAAGAGAATCATCCTTATTTTACAGGCGAGAAACATCGAGACAATCTTTTTCTATCTTTCTCTTAGTATGGGAAAGAAAAAAAAATCTAGGCGTTAACTAAAATGTACGTTTGCTCCAAAAATATTTATATACCGGTATTCTTAGGCATGCAGATTTGACATATCAGACGATAGTCTGAGTATGCCTTGCACATTACGGAGGTTATTCTCTCGAGCATGGACGCATACATACCATTCTCATATCCTTTAACTATTGGGGAAAAAAAAAAAACAGTGTTTAGTCACACTAGTTCTAATGCTGTCCAAAACAGGGAGAGGGCCTACAAAAGGTACCGGAGCCAATCCACCCTTGAGTCTCATCTCTTTTATGTTTCTGCCCGGGATCGTGCTAAGTCTGTTCTTCACTCTGCTAAAAAATTTCATTCGTACCAAATGCTCTGAACTCCCCAACTCGAATTCATCCCGCTTCTTCTGGCACCTTGCCATAAACTTTTCTAATAACGCTGTCTCATCGTCCTGCCCTCCTCTTTTCCACTCTGATGGCTCTGTAGCCATTTCGTCTACAGACAAAGCAGGCCTCTTCAGACTTTCTCCTCTAATTCTACCTTAGACGATTCCGGTGCTGTTCCTCCATTTCATGGCTGACGTTAAAATTTCTTCAGCTGATGTATTTTCTGCCATCACTGGCCTCAGTACTAATAAGGCATGTGAGCCTGATGGAGTCCCTCCTGTTGTCCTCAAGAACTGTGCTTCTGTGCTTACA
Source organism: Coenobita brevimanus (assembly GCF_032717465.1). NCBI lineage: Eukaryota > Metazoa > Arthropoda > Malacostraca > Decapoda > Coenobitidae > Coenobita > Coenobita brevimanus. Next base: position 28,232,796 of record NC_137056.1, on the reverse strand, counting down.
CCCTGCTTAGTTAAACTCTTTCGCCTTTGGCTGTTAACTTGCACCTTTCCTTCTTGCTGGAAGTTTGGTCTCATTCAGCCAGTCCCAAAGAAGGGTGACCATTCCCAACCCTCTAACTATCACCCAGTTGCTTTAACATCCTGTGTTTCAAAGGTTTTCGAGTTTGTTCTTAACAAAAAAAAATAATAATAAATAAAGCACCTTTCCTATCACTACCTTCTTTCTGATCGTCAGTATGGGTTCCGTCAGGGACGCTCCACTGGCGACCTTCTCACCTACCTTTCAGACTCCTGGTCATCCTCCTTTCGGGACTTTGGCGAAAGCTTTGCCATTGCACTTGACATCTTAAAGGCTTTCGATCGAGTCTGGCATAAATCTTTAATTTCCAAACTGCCATCTTACGGTTTCTATCCTTCTATATGCGCTAACATCCCTAGTTTCCTTTCTGTTCGTTCTATAGCTGCTGTTTTAGACGGCCACCAATTCTTCTAGAGCTATCAATAGAGTTGTTCCTCATGGCTCTGTCCTATCACCAACTCTCTTCCTTTTATTCATCAATGACCTTCTAAGCTGTACATCTAACCCTAACCGCTCACACACTGATGTCTCCACTCTTCGCCTTTCCATTCGCTTTCTGCAGCGTCCATCTCAGCAGTTAATTCAACAAACAAGGGATGAGGCTATGGCACTCCTAATGTCTGACTTGGCTCATATCTCTGGTTGAGGTAAAAATAATCTTGTTTTTAATGCACCAATAACTCAGTTCTTACTTCTATCAACCCAGAAGAATCTTCCACAGGAGTACCCCCTAATTTTTAACAATATCCAGCTCAATCCTGCATCATCTTCAAACATACTTTGGATTTCAATCTCGAGGAATTTATCTTGGAAAGATCATATCACCTCTCTTGCAAAATCTGCTTCCAAGAGATTAGGTGTGCTAAGCCGACTTCGTGCCTTCTTTACCCCAGCACAGTTGTTGACTTTATACGCAGGTTTCATTCGTCCCTGTGTAGAGTACAACTCTCATGTGTGGGGAGGTCTCCATATACATTTCTTCTCAATAAGGTGGAATCAAAGGCTTTTTTTCTCATTAACTCTTCTCTTCTTACTGGCTCCCATTAACCCGTGTTTCCTCTCTGCACTATTGCATCTTTCTCTTTTCTATCGCAGCTTCAATGATCACTGCTCCTCTGAAATGTCTACTCGCATCCCTCCACTAATACGGCGGAGGCGTAGCACCTGTCTAGCAACAAACTCTCAACTTTTTTCTTTCCATCTCTCTAACGCAGGAGTCGACCGTTACTCCCAGTCTTTCATGTATGCAACAGGTCAACCCTGGAATTGTCTCCCTCTGTATTAACTACTTCCTATGATCTTCAGTCCTTCAAACGCAGTATATCCAGGCATCTTGAAATGAACGGATCTTGATTTTGGCTCTCAGTTGCCTCGTTTTTGTTTTTTATTTGAGGGAATAATTTTCAGTTTCCCGGCCTTTGGTTCCTTCTTCCTTCCATAGAAATGAAGGAAATAAAGGACCGAAGAGGAGACATAGTAGTCCTTTGTGACACAATATTGCCAGGTACTAGATAATACACACACACACACACACACACACATAT